>NC_137912.1:7549962-7554962 GCF_963457725.1 Sprattus sprattus | reverse complement strand
AGAGTGAGAGAGAGAAAGAGAAAAGCGACGAGGTCAAGAGGTGATCAAAAAGAAAAGAGACACAGGAAACAGAATAGGAGAGAAAAGGGAGGCCACAGGAGAGGGGAACGCATGAGAAAAACAAAAAAAAAGAATAAAAAACGAGAGAAAAGAAAAGCGGGGCTCCATTAAAGGGCATAAAGACAGCCCGTGGACCACTTTGTCCCCCTAACAGCTCTCCAGAGGCCTCGCACCTGAGAGGGCACTTAGCACCCAAAGACATGCTAATCACTGCCCTCACACATACCCCCTATCACAGCCCATTATCACCCAGGCTCCCTAGCAGCTCCGTGGGCCAGCTCTCTGCTGCTTCTCTCCTGGGCCCCAATGCAGGCACAGTTAAAAATGTATAATACATGGGTAAGTGTGTGTGTGTGTGTGGGGGGGGGGGGGGTTTGTGTGTGGGCCCCAATGCAAGCACAGTTAAAAATGTGTGTGTGTGTGTGTGTGTGTTCAACTTGCCTCAAAACAACAGGCAGAACTGGAGCCTACATACACAACATCCATCAGCTGGCCCACTCTCCCCAAACAAGAATCGTTTTTCTCTGGCTGTATTTTAAAGAAAAGTATAATGTGGCACCTTACATGTAACACCACAGCCAATAATGATTCACTGTGTGAGTGTCTGAGTGAAATGTCAACTAGAACAGATCTTCATACTCTCTTGTTATTTTGTTGCCATGGCGACCCCTGCAAAACAAATTTACAGATGTACCTTTTATGAAGTCAAGGTTGCCATGCACTTCCAGTTTCTTTCACTCTTCCTTTCATGAATCCATGCGCTCAGTCAACGGGAAATTAAGGGAAATTACAAAGAATCAAAGAAAGAAATACGAGAAAAACCCAGTTCCCCAAACTTAATTCCAATGAAAGTTATTGATGTGTTTATGAAAACTTGTGACTACCAACCATGCACTAAAACTGTGTGGGCTTTTTAATATAACGGTTGAGTGAATAATTTTGCATTTGGGGAAATGAACCTGGTCACTGGGTGGAGAGAGTTTTGATCAGATGTCCATGAGTCATGAGAGTGGATGTAGTGTTTGGGGATACCCTTTTGGTGTGTGTGTGTGTGTGTGTGTGTGTGTGTGTGTGTGTGTGTGTGTGTGGGTGTGTGTGTTAGTGAGTGAGAGAGTGAGAGAGAGAAAGCTCAAAAGAAAAAAGGTTATGTATTATATGTAGTGTGTGGGGATACCCTTTTGGTGTGTGTTTGTGTGTGTGTGTGTGTGTGTGTGTGTATGTGTGTGTGCATGTGTGTGTTAGTGAGTGAGAGAGAGAAAGCTCAAAAGAAAAAAGGGTATTATATGTAGTGTGTGGGGATACCCTTTTGGTTTCCACATTTTGCTTTGGTGTCTCTAATAATAGAGTCTTCAATAAATTACCTCAGTGACAGTGACACAGGTGGCCTGAAGGTGACACAGACGTCAGCGGTGCAAACCCACCAACGGAGACGGAGACATTTCACAAAGCAAAAGTATCTTGTTCTTTGAGTGATTTATTGTTTAGAATATGATTGTATACCTTGATTGTTTGATGTATGCATTTCGGGCATGTATGTATATGTGTGTGTGGGTGCGTGTGGTAGTGACTGAGAGAGAGAAAGCTAAAAGGAGACAAAGGTTATGTAAGGAAATTCTCAAGAATCAGCCAAGATTTCACATTTCAAACAGTTTATTAAAAATGATCGAATTTAAAGCAGCTATTTTGAAACCATTTAGACATCAAGCACTCAGTCCATTCATGTCATAAATAAGAGCATGGCATTCCATAAGTGCCACCAGGGAGAAATACACAATTAAAATGTATGGGGACAGTGAAATACATTGCAGTATGCAGGCAGTTCTGACTATTTAAAACAATCCCTGAATTCAGACCTTTCAATGTACAGTTAGCAATATTTGTTTGTCGACTCAATACTGACACTGGACTCATATTTACATAGCTTGAGAAGACCACTCAGTGGCCTCAGGGCTCAGCCCATATACACTCTTTCAAAGCTCCTTTACATTTTTATGTATTACAGAACTCAACGTTTTCCAATGTCCAGAGGGAATGAATAGGGAATATTTACAGTGGGAAAGTTCTGGAAGAAACGTGGATGCGTTAACTAGACTGAAAGCTGGAAGACTCGGACTCCGTGGACACGGAGGACATCCCACCGCGTTTCTTGGGGAGAATTTTCAAGCTGGAGCCACGGCTAGGGGACAAGGCACTGCGGGCGGATTTCTTGAACTTCACCCCGAGGAAGGCGTACAAAATCGGGTTGAGGCAGCAGTGGAAATACGCCAGCGCCTCCGTGACGAAGATCCACTTCTCCAGGCCTTGCTCCAACTCGCAGCTGTGGGGGATAACTTCCAGGGTCAAGAGCGTGTCCACCAGGATGCCCGCGCAATACGGCAGCCAGCAGCTAAAGAAGCAGACGATCAGCACCACCGTTGTCTTCAGCGCCTTCTTCTTCTGGGTACCCTTGGTACCGCGTGCCAGCTTGGAGATAATGATGCAGTAGCAGATGAGGATCACTAGTCCCGGCAGAACGAATCCCACCACAATGTGCTGGAACTGGAACACTGCGCGCCAGACTTTCGTCGGATCAGGGTAGACCCGCTCGCAAACAGTCCTGACGGTGATGTCCTCCGCCTTTGCGAACACCAGGTCCGGCACGGTGAGTAGAATGGCCGGGAGCCACACGCCTACATAGATGACGCGCTCCGCCAGCAGCTTTCTGGGCCCCTGGCTGTTTGTGGCCCTCACCACGGCGAGGTAGCGGTCCAGACTGATGAAAGCGAGAATGAGCACGCTGCTGTACAGGTTCACAGAGTAGATCATGTGCACAGCGACGCACATGAAGCCACCGAAGTACCAGTCGCTGACTGCATCTACGGCCCAGAAGGGCAGCGACAGTACGAAGAGCAAGTCAGCTACAGACAAATGAAGGCGGTATTTGTCAGTCATAGTTCTGGACTTCCTCTGATAGCCCATCACTATCACCACAAGACCGTTACCGATGATCCCCAGCACAAAAATGATTGCGTACACGGTGGGAAGGAAGATCCGACTGAATTCATGGCTGACAGCTCGATCACAGGCTTCCATATATTCCAGCCCAAAGTCCCCAGATCCAGACTCGGAGCTGTTGTCTTCAAGGAATTCGTCCGATAATACAATATGCTGCAAAAAGACAAAAGTGTTAAAAACACGAACAGTTTAAAACAGATATTCAAAACTTAACCATTAATCTATATATAAGCACACAAATACATGACAACAAGACAAAAGTGTTAAAAACACGAACAGTTTAGAACAGATATTCAAAACTTAACCATTAATCTATATATACGCACACAAATACATGACAACAAGACAAAAGTGTTAAAAACACGAACAGTTTAGAACAGATATTCAAAACGTAACCATTAATCTATATATAAGCACATAAATACATGACACATGCATGCAAAATAAGCACCCTTAAATTCCAATTTACCTCGTAATAAGACATGGTGAGATTTCAGATAGTAGTCCCTTTCACCTTGCAACTGACACAGAGAGGCTGTGCCTGTGGGTATTGTTGGATTATGCAGAGGTCTGTCTGACTTTAAACAACCCTGACCTCCCATGCACCTCCCACAGGCGGGGTTCTCTCGGGCGGGCACGTGTGCGCAATGCGCTGTAAAGCAACAGGTAGCATCTGCTTTCTTAAAATACACTTTCCTGTTTGTGTGTCAGAGAGCGATTGTAAAGTTTGAAAACATGTCACATTTTTGGCGTATTTTAAGTAAACTAGTGGACAAGTTTATTTGTCAAATACCGAGCAAGTTAAACTTGTTGTAAAACTGTTTTTAGGCGATCCTGCACATACATGAATCAGCAGCAACATGATTACAAAAGTTTGCAAACAAATAACGTCTTCACAAATTTTATTATAATTCACAATGACTCATAAACTTTGTGACAGCTCTTCTCCTGTTTGCTTTGATGCAGTTGACTGACGTTAGCACTGCTGGTGCGCAGCGCTTCATTACGCAAGTGACTGTGAGATCAATATCTGTTTGCAATGGCGTGAAAATCCCTCAAGTGAGACTGCCGTGTTTTCATACGCGCTTTCAAAGGACGAGACCGAGTGGCACTGTCTTCCTCAATCTTCCCGCTCAGAAGTGCTGCGCCTTTACCGAAGAAGCTTACCCCCCTGAAACTGTTATGTGCGTTAAATGAACTGTACACCCGACGTTTCAGTAGGTGCATGAAAGTTATGGGAAGTATTTGCGTGTTGCGATGGACATGAGGATGGCTATAGGCCAGTTCTCATACCTCACTGCTGCCAAATTCAGATAAAAATGTTTGACAATATACTCTGTGCGGTTCTTCATGTCGGTAAAGATTCTCCTTCAGAACCAATACGTTGAAAATGTAACCTAATTATTTACATTTAGTCATTTAGCAGACGCTTTTATCCAAAGCGACTTACAATGTATACATTTTACATTTCCACTGATGGCAATTGCACATCAGGAGCAATTAGGGGTTCAGTGCCTTGCTCAAGTACGCTTCGACAGGGAATCGAACTAGCAACCTAAATTATAAACCTTATCTTTGACACATTTTAGCATGAGTGTATGTTAAAGGAGCTGTCTGTCAGTTTTTTTAGAATATGTGATTAAATAAAAGGCACAGTTTGCATCTTTGAATTCTGAGCCCGAACCTGATATCATTCACATCTTCCATCCCTCTGTCACTCAGAATTCACACTTTCTTAGTATGCTAATCCCTTAAGCCTGACCATGGGCTCAGGTAACAGGATGGAGAAATGGGTATGAGACTGTGTGTGTGTGTGTGTGTGTGAGAGTGTGTGTAGGGGTGGGGGTGGGCTCTGTGATTGTGTGTATATGAGTGAGTGTGAATGTGTGTCGTTGAGCTCACAGACCCATTTGCGAGGCACTGCTGATGAACTCTCATTATCAGGA
>NC_137912.1:7537462-7542462 GCF_963457725.1 Sprattus sprattus | reverse complement strand
GATGGAGCAGGAAGCTGTTTTTTTTTTCTTATTCCACCTTTTGGGGGGGCGTCGTCGTACAACAAACAGCTGGTGGTCACAACGCAGAATAAACCACCTTGCTTTCTAGTGTGTCGTTAATTGGGCTTTTGACACACTATATCTTTGTTATTTGTCAAATAGCTTGCTGAGAGGCTAGCCACTTATTAAGTAGGCTATCTTGCTTAGAACCTTCTATGTAGAGAACCATCTGGCTGTTGCAACAGGACCTTGTCGCTCATTGTCCGTCTGGAAACACAATATATTAATGCAATTTAGTGAACGTGTTATTTATTTGCGACGGAAATAATGTTTGTGACAGTCACTTCGAGTCGGACTAGTAAACTCTGAATCCAGCAAGGCAGCGTCACTGTAATCAGAAACCCGAAGCCGCTTGGCTTCATCTCATCACCACCGGAGGAGCCCGAAAGCATTGTCTTGGAAACTAGCAGGTGCGTTTCTGTTGGTTAATTTCCATTTAACGGAGTTTTGGGATATTGTCAACACGATATGCAAGGATTAACCATACATTTAGCCTCGAGACAACATTGTACTTTATTGTAAGTGTCATGCATGACGTATGCAACAGAATGCATTCGGCTTCTTGCCAAATTCACCATAGGATGAGGCAGTTGGCACCTTCTCCAGAAAAAGGATGTAATGTTACGTGCAACAACAATCCGTATTTTCTGGCTATGACAATAGAAATGTTATCCCTAGCCTATACCGTCCCAGTGTCAGTTATGAAACAGCTGTCAGCAAGATATGTGCTCTATCTCATGTGCATCATAAGCAAGAGAGAATTTGAAATGGGCTTAACTCATTTTGTAATATTTAGGCCTGTCCTTTGAGTTTCCTAGCGGATTTGACGTTGCTGACACATTTGTCCTGATCTCATTCCATTGTCAACAGTTGGTTCTTAGTTATTCCTTCCCTGCATTTTAAATGAAGAAGTAATGTTGTCAAAACAAGTAATTTCATTTGTATTTAATTTCCCCTCTTGACAGAGGGAAGACTGCCTTTTCAGAGAATGGATGGCTATGGGTAAGTGGAGGGTTTATGTAAGCAGGATATTGATTCTTATCCCATGCAGTTTCATCAGTATACAGATATTTGAAATTAATTTTGTATTCATTGATACATGGATAAAACCTTCAAAAACCCTACTTCATTGCTCTGTGTAATGATGTAAGATAGAATCAGAGTTTAATGTCCTAATAAGTTGTTGTCTTTTTATTGAATGTTGCTATGGTTATGTCTGTGGTCCATCTCTCAGGTTCTCCAGTGATATGTTCAGTGGGCGGGCAGTTCTTGGGGAGGATAGTTCGGTTATGGCACGTATGCAGAAGAAGTTCTGGAAGACCAAGCAGGTTCTGATCAAAGCCACGGGGAAGAAGGAGGATGAGTACGTGGTGGCTTCAGACGCAGATCTAGATGCCAAGCTAGAGGTATGTCTGTAGGAGTGCGCTTCTGATTCAGCAGCACTAGCGGGAGCTAATAATAGCTGGCCGACATGCCCCCTGCTGTTCTCACTGGCAGCACGTCATGCTAACAGCCAGCACACCAGTGTGAATCAAATGTATGGATTTCTTAACACGGGGGGGTGGTTTGAATAGGATAGCCAGCGGTATTAAATGTCTGTATGTAACAAGGTTCCTGTGATGTGCTTTATATGAGGTGACTGAACCATAGACAGTCACCTCCTTTCCAGTTGTGATTTTAGGCAGACAGCTACACTGGTCAGAGTAAGCAGTGGTTGCTAATGTGATATCTTCAGCTCTGTCATAAGCTCAAGGTCATTTAAAGTGTGTTTCTCTGTGGACTCTTACGGTTATGTCTTTCACCCCCTGGTGAACACACACACACACACACACACACACACACACACACACCTTTGAACATGGACTGGCAAAAGCACCTCTAAATCAGTCACTGTGTGACATTTAGCATTTCAGAAGCTGTTTTAAAACCCCTGTGCGCAAGGCTTTGTCTTTTAGGAAGTACTTGTCTGGTCATTCTGTCTTTGGTCTGTAAACATTAACTCTGGCCACAGTATCAGTGTGAATAGTTGTTTGGTGGAGAGGAGATATCAGGGTGTTATTTATGTAGTCTGATTTCAGACGGTAGCCATTGCAAACTGTCGAGAGAACCTGTAGGCAGGCATCATAAGAGAAGGTCATGATCTCGCAGTGTAGTACCTGTCTCTGTGTGTGTGTTTGTGTGCGCGTGTGTGTGTGTGGTCCACACTTTAAATATAGGGCCTCTGGTGGCATTGATGTCTGAAATAAACAGGCAGAGACTTCTGTCTGTGTGTGTGTGTGTTTTGTCTGTGTGTGTGTGTGTGTGTGTTTTGTGTGTGTGTGTGTGTCTGTGTGTGTGTGTGTGTGTTTTGTGTGTGTGTGTGTGTGTGTGTTTTGTGTGTGTGTGTGTGTGTGTGTGTGTGTGTGTGTGTGTGTGTGTGTGTGTGTGTGTGTGTGTGTGTGTGTGTGTGTGTGAGACAGGGTGTAAGAGAGCCTTATCTGGGAGCTGATTAGAGTATTCCACCCTGCTTTATGCATGACCAGAGGCCTCGGTCGAGCAAGCAGGCGAGCGAACCCTCTTGTTCCCTGCAGCGTCACGTTGTTAGCCCCTAGTGTTTGCTTTGTCCCCAGTCTGCTGCTCAAGCAGACCTGTGGCTTGCAGGCTAAACAGGAGACACTCTGTCTCTTTCCTCTTTCTTTATTCCACCCTCCCTCCCTCTCTCTCTCTCCATCTCCCCCTGTTTCTCTTGCTCTCCCTGACCTCTTTAAAGCTCCCTCCCTTGGGCCTGTGTTTTGGCTGCCTGTGTGAGAAGCCTGATACCCGAAGCCCTCTTTGTGTTGGGTGTCTGTCTGTTCCCTGTGCTCAGGTAAAGTGATAGGTCCGTGGGCCTCTGTGCAGATAGCTCCAACTGGTACTCACACACGCATGCACACACACACACACATGCACGCACGCACACACACACACACGCATGTACACACACACACACACACACACACACACACACACACACACACACACACACACACACACACACACACACACACACACACACACACACAGGCTCACACACACAGGTATACACAAACAGGCGCACACACACATACACTCAAGGACAGACAGAGAACCACAGGCCTCTAGCAGGAGAGTCTAACCTTCTCAGTGGGGTGTTTTGGCTTTTTAATTTAAAGACTGAAAAGATCTTGGACTTTACTATGCTTTCGTGTAGAAATAAAAGGGCCATTGTCTGTCTTGTCAGGAGGAAATCTTTTGTACTTTCCTCATTCTCGGTCGTGTTCTTGTACTCCTGGAACAGAATACGTTCTGTCACTGACTGACTCTCTTGTCTGCTCTTTCACACACAATGGTTGTGAACTCTGAATGTGTGACAGTACAGCACGTCAGTAGAAACAGAACAGCCCTTATGAAATGATCATTGTGTGTGTGTGTGTGTGTGAGTGTGTGTGTGTGTGTGTGTGTGTGTGTGTGTGTGTGTGTGTTTGTTTGTTTGTGTGTGTGTGTGTGTGTGTATTTGCGTCTGTGTGTGGTTTCAAGCTGGGGCCCTGATGCTGATCTGGGTTGATGGATCATTATGTTCAGTTTTATCAGAGTGGGACAAAGTGCTCTGCATCTGGAGCTGCCACTTCAGGGTTGCCTGCGATTTTTTTCTCTTTGTGTGTCTGGCTGTGTGTGTGTGTCTGTCTGTCTGCCAGTATGTCTGTCTGTCTGTCTGTCTGTCTGTCTGTCTGTCTGTCTGTTCTTCTCCCTGGTGTTCATGCTGGTGGTCAGAAGCATATGTGTGTTTGCAAAAGGCCTTAACAGAACTCACTGACTTCTGTTGAAATGGTTGAGTGGGTGGAGTCTGTGTATGTATGTGTGTGTGTGTGTGTGTGTATGTGTGTATGTGTGTGTGTGTTGTGTGTGTGTTGTGTGTGTTTTGTGTGCGTCTCCTGAGAGAGAGAGTTTAGAGAGATAGAGAGGGTGGTTAATCAGTAACCGGTAGTCGCTATTCCTGTGAAAAAAGGTCAAACGTGAAGTGTGTTGGCACACTCCTGTCCCTAGGCAGCCCTGTACCTAAGATGGCTGGTGTGTCACGACATGTAACCAGTGGTGTAGTCCAGGGTATACGCAGGTATACGGAGTATACCCACTTATTTTTCAGTCAGCATTCGGTATACCCACTTCTCAAAACAGGGTGTTTATCCTGTGCTGTATGGGCTGCTTAAAAAAAAATGAGAGTATACCCAATTCTCCAGGGACCACTACACCACTGCATAGAAAATGAATAACAGATTTAATGTGTTCCTGTGGATCCATTTCAAAAGTACAGTATATTTTATAATTTGGATGGCATTCTCGCTATGTTGTTATACTGTTACACGAGACGACAATATAATTAAATGGAGCTTTTGTATTTGAGTGTTGTAGACGCACTATAACTTTCTAATGTTGAAAAATTTGGTTGTGAAGTAGCACAAAGCCTACTTAATACATTTGGCCCGAATTATTTACGGTCCCCACTCTGTCCAGGACCAGTCGCACTCCTAGTTGTTGTCCAAGAATCAAACCCAGCGACCTTCATGGTAATCTAACGACTCCGGTGCCTCTGCCTCGACCGCTCTCCTCTCTTCAACCATCTGTTTAGTGAGATGTAATGAGATGTACCAATTACATTTGCCAAGTTGTCCCTGATTTTCCATTCGTAACAATATAAATGCAGAACTTGGTGAGGCAACGTTTCCATGGCTCTTAAAAGCAAGCAAGCATGCAAACAAACAGACACACACACATATATAAATTCATACACACACCCGTACACACACAGACAGTTCTCTGCTGTCAGGGTGACTCTCACTCTCACAAGTGGACTTAAAATGATTTGTTGCCATGGCAATGAGACCGCCATGGAAAAGAACAGCAAGGCTGTTTTTTTTTTTTTTGCCCCTGCAATTTGATGTCTG
>NC_137912.1:7505734-7528234 GCF_963457725.1 Sprattus sprattus | reverse complement strand
ATTCCTCTTTCTTTCTTTCTCTCTTTCTCTCTCTAACTCTTTAACTCTTCTTCTCTGTCATCTATCAACTATTTCTCTTTCTTTCTTTAACTCTTCTTCTCTGTCATCCATCAACCATTTCTCTCCCTCTCTCCCTCTCTCCGCAGGTATGAGGGACTTTCTGTTTGATCTGCCCCAGCAGCCGTCCTCGGGAGTCGGAGCAGGAGTCGGAGCTGGAGCTCCAGGAGGGGAGACGCTGCTCCTGCAGCAGGAGGACGACTCCGACCGAGGAGACATGTCCTTCCTCCGCGACCTCCTCAGCCCCGGCGCCGCCGCCAGCGACGAGTTCACCCAGGCCTGGCAGGACGCGTTCGGCTCCTTCGAGTCGCCCCTCCCTGCGGGTCCCTCCCTGGTCCAGGGCGCCCCCCTCGGCACCGCCGCGGCCCCCTCCTCCTCCTCCTCCCAGCCCCCCAGCCCCACCGGCTTCCTGCCCTCCCAGCTCCTGGACCACAGCCTCAGCTCCACAGGTGTGTGTGTTAGGGGGACCAAGGGTTTGGGAGTCTCATGGTGGATGGATGATTTATGATGGCACTACCTTTTGTGATCCTTGAAGTAGTATTTTGTACTGAGAATGTACATGGCCATGATGTATTCCTCTATATTGTGTAACATATGCTAGATATGTTGAGTGTGCTAAGTATGCTAAGTATGTTAAGTATATTAAACACGATAAGTTGGGAAGTATTCATGACGCACAGTGTCTCGGCACATGAGGATGTTGAGGATGCGTTACTATAGTAACTTCTTCCTCGTTCTTAGGCTGGGTTACTCCACCCATGTTTCAGGCACCTCCTCTTCAGGCGCCGTCCACTACAGGCCAGGCCCAGGCCCCCCAGAGCAGCCCCAGGGCCCCGGCCAGCGGTAGGTGCCTCTGGGAGATGTCTGGATGGATGAGCTTTTATTGAGTGATCTGCACTTTGTGCCATTTAAAACAGAAGTGGTGAAGTGTAATGGGAAGTTAGATGAAGTGAAGCTAGAGCTTGCTGATATTTTGTGTGTGTGTGTGTGTGTGTGTGTATAGCTCCCAAACGTGCTGCACAGGACATGTCAGCCTGGTTTAACCTCTTCTCTGAACTGGACCCGCTGTCGAACCCTGATGCCATTGGCCGGTCTGATGAAGAACTCCTCAACGCCTGAGGTGTGTGTGTGTGTGTGTGTGTGTGTATATGTGTCTGACTGTGTGTCTGACTGTGTGTCTGTCGTGTGTGTGTGTGTGTGTGTCTGTCTGTTTGGTTATACTGTATGTTTAAGAACATGTTTATTGACATTCAGTATGAACTGTCTGTGTCATTGCCCTCCTAGATATGAGAGGAGTTCCAGTGACGCTCTAGAGTTGGAATCCAATGCTGTCTGAGCCTGCGAGAGTGAGAGGATGTACTGCCTGCATGGAACTCACACACGTGTGTTTGTGCACATCACAACTGGAGATGCACCACGGTTCCCCGTTGTGTGAATAAAAACTGGAATCTTCTGAAGGTTCTGTCTGTGGACTTTTAAGGTTGGACAAAAAAAAAAAACAGATCATGAATGTTTCGGAGTCTGGAGGTCTCTTAACCACTCCAGGCTAAATCTCTCTCCTACAGTCATTCTCTTTCTCTCTCTCTCTCTCTCTCTCTCTTTAAATATACACACACACACACACACACACACACACACACAAAAACAGCCTCTGTCCCTTTCTGTGTGTCTCCATGTGTGCTTGTGTGTATTTCTGTGTGCTCCTGCTATGTATGCTCCAAATATAATGCAGGTTGAAGATCCTCACACTTATGGAAACAGACTGCATTTATCACTAATGAAATCAAAAATATATTTATTCCTCGTTACATACAGGTAGCTAGATGTAGAAAAAACATACAATCTATGTTTTGTATGATGAGCACATTTTTGATTGGACAGTGGAATGAGGGGAGGGTGTGTTAGGTGTGATTGAACCTGAATGAGAGTCCTTTCAAGAGAATAAACGGCTTGTGTGGGTGTGTTTATAGATCCGTGGTCTGATATCGCAGTTTCACTCTGCCCTGAAACAACGTGAGGAAAAGGATGTATCTTTGGAGACCTGCAAGTGCTCAGTTGACTGGGTGCAACGAAACATTTTTATTTTTGTCCTCTAAACCAGTGGATTATACTACCCCCTTATACCAATAGAGACACTAATTGTCACCAGCCTACCTGTTACTTTTAGGCGGAGAGGTGCATATACATGCGTTTGTTGTACAGTATCTTCTGAAATAAAACTCTGTCCTGTGCCATCACAGTAGGGATCCTCCCGGTTGTAAGTGATCTGTGAGGAAGCTAAACTTCGTTTTGTGGATTCCTCGCCAATCCCAGTCACGCTTCATTCCTTCATCACATGGGAATATTATTGTTTTCCAGAAGGAGCTGGGTTTTTTTTCTACCAAGGGAAAGGAACACGCAATACCCTTGGTGGTTTTAGTGCGTTAGAGACTGTGTTTACCCATATTGGTCATCATCAGTGGGGTAGTCCAGGGTATACGCAGGTATACGGAGTATATCCACTTATTTTTCAGTCAGCATTGCGTATACCCACTTCTCAAAACAGGGCGTTTATCCTGTGCTGTATGGGTTGCTTAAAAAAAATTGCAAAATTAAGAGTATACTTACTTCTTATATTGGTCATCATCTGTCAAGAGCATACAGTATGACATGCTGACAAGATTCATCACCCAATACCAATGGGAATGATTTTTTCATTTTCTAGGCAGGCTGAATTGTTTGGGTAACGTCACACCGTCTTTATTCATCCCAGACACCAAAAGAATGTATTCTGCACCAATCATAATGCTTGACTCTTTGATTTTTAATATTACTATGCCTTTTCTGTTCGACAAAAAAGATGCAATGGCAAAATGTGGTTGGATGCGAACTGGATAATGTGAGGGTGTTTCATATCTAATAAAATATGTAATGTTTGAGTAAGTGTGTATCTCTGTGTTTGACAAGTGTATTTACCCGCACACACACACAATGTGGGTGAAAGGCACATATTTCTGTGTAAAGTTCAGTTATTTGTTTTTTTTTAAAACAGAGAAGACAGCAGTAGTTTCATTTCATATCATTTGGCTTTAATATTTGTTATAACAGCCATTTGTCCTTTTTTTGTTAAACATTTCTCTTGTTTTTCATACATTTTAAGGCAATGTACAGTACAAATTTAACTTCTATGTTTGGCCTATTTTCCACTTTTATGTCCACACAAACTTTGTTTCAAGGAAGAGTAATGAAGCTCACAGTATGACACAATGGCATAATATACAGAATAAAAGATGCTACAATACACATCCAGCCACCCCTCTCTGTCCAGCTACACCCTCCCTGTCCAGCCCTATCCCCTCATCTTAACCCCTAACCCCCATCCCACTCTATCCCTCCCCCCAACCTGTTACAATTCCCCTAAAGATTCCCCTAAAACCCCATCTCTATCTGAAGAAGCGCATTATGGTAGGCATTCGAGCGACGCTTTAGAAACTCATTCCCAAAACATGGAGGCACTGTATGTGCGGTACATGGAAGTTCCGTATGGAACCCTTTGCAGATTTAAAGTTCAAATCGAGGTTGAAAAGAAAAGGGACCATCCATGCAGGATAAAAGCAGGGACAGCCGTCTACCAGGATGTACCAGGCCCATCCTGAGCGCCGTCTGAATACGAGGAGGCACACCTCTGCTGGAATTAGCTGGATGTTTAAGCTACCTTTGTACATTCATGCCTGCCATTCAGTTACATTTTGTGTGTTTTTTTTTTTTTTTTTTGTACAGCAGTACAATGATAAATGCAAGAAACACAGCACACTCACAAGCCTTTCACCACCCCTGCATAGCAAAGCCATACAGCGCTGGCACACACAGGACATCACGTCGTCACACAGCCCATTGTTTGCGTTACATAGTGCAGGTGCGGCCATGACTGCTATGCGGGGCGTCTGAAGACATTAAGCAGCTCTTCCACAGGTTCATGCCCTTAGCCCATCCCATGCCCACACACAAGGCTCCAACTAAAATCCCATAACCAACTTGAAACATTATTTACATTACATTACTAACCTTAGCTTCTATACCATAGCACCCGGTCCTGGCTTAACCATAAAAGTCACATTAACGTACACTTCAGAGGTTCTAGAAATGAACTGAGACATCTGTTTTTCTCTTCACATTGCAGGATGTATGAAAGGGGGTGGAAAGACAGAGAGAGGGAGAAGGAGAGAGAGATGGAGAGAGAGAGAGATGGAGAGAGAGCCAGAGAGAGGAGAGAGATGGAGAAAGAGGGAGAGAGAGGGAGATGGAGAGAGAGAGGGAGATGGAGAGAGAGAGGAGAGAGAGAGATGGAGAGAGAGGGAGATGGAGAGAGAGAGGAATGCAGGAGACAGAAAGGATGCAGACAGGGTGTCAGGCACATTTTGTTGATTCATGTCAGCGCTTTCAGCATCTCCTGCTCCCTCCATCATTTTGCTACGAAATAGGTCCCCACCTGAGACCGTCTTTAGATGATGTAGTTTCCTTGGCAACTGAAAAAGTTTCGCGATGAAGCGCCAGGTCTTCAGAACTGGCAGTCAGGGTAAACGCTGCTTGATCAGATAAGAGGTGTAACACACACTCAAGTAAGGAAATGCGGCATTTACAAGGCTTCATGGTAAAAAAAAAAATGCAACATAATTTAAACAATTGAAGCATAAGGATGCCACTATGATGGAGTCACATTTTTCAGTCACACTAGGGTAGTTTGTGATCCTTGACAGGAGGATAGTTTTTTTCTGCAATCTATGATACATTTTCACATTCAGGTTGAGAGGGAAAACAGAATATTAAGCTCTGTGATGAGGTGTGATGTTTTTGCAAGACATGAGGGGCTCTTAAAACTTCCTTTGCAATCCTTTTTTTTTTTTTTTTTTTTAAAGAGAGAGATGCAGTTCCTCAGTTTGACCACCAGAGGTCTCCCTTACCCTTCTGGCTCCTCCGGGTGTCTGGGCAGACAGTGGGGCTGGTGCAGGGAGGCTGGGCACCGGGAGAGGCCCAGGGCAGGAGACAGGCTGCGTACGCCCACTCCACTCAGGGGGACCAGAGACGGGGAGAGGCTGCGCAGGCCCACCCCGCCGCGGAAGCCTCGCTCTGGGGTCGGAAGCAAGGGTTTGAGGATGCTCACCAGGCAGAACGCGGAGCCACTTTTGGGGATGAAGTTCACCTTGTTCCGGTCTGGACAGAGATAAGACGGAATCTCCTGAAGAGGCCTGGGCCTAGGACAGAGAGAGAGAGAGAGAGAGACAGAGAGAGAAAGAGAGAGAGAGAGAGAGAGAGAGAGAAAGAGAGAGTTATGAGGTGGAGGAAAGTAAACATGAAACACCAGCCTACGTACAAGCTCCAACCCGTGGACATTATCTATGAACTCTAACCACATCACGAAAGATCCAGGCTCATTGCCATGGCTATTAAAGCACTCACTCAACATTATTACTTTCACACACACACACACACACACACACACACACAGACACTGCAGGTATCCACATGTCTCTTAATAACATATTAAAATGATCTTAAATGCTGTTATTGTAAGGGAGTGCTATTACTTGTCTCTATCACACACACACACATACACACACACACACACACACACACACACACACACACACACACACACACACACACACACACACACACACACACACACACACACACACACACACACACACACACACACACACACACACACACACACACACACACACACTGCAGGTATAAAGTGATCTTGAATGCTGTTATTGTAATGGAGTGGGGTGTACTCACTGGGACTCCTCGAAGGCCTTGACTTTCTCGCAGCCCTCGGGCGGCTCACGCTTGAACATGTAGCTGTTATTGGGCTTGGGGGACGAGGCGTACTTGGGCAACGGAGAGATGGGGCCCAGCTCTGAGGAGAAACAGCAGCAAGGATTATTACTGTGACCCTGTCTCAGTCGTGGAACTTTATTCGTTGTTGGTTGTGTGTGTGAGTGTGTGTGTGTGTGTGTAGTTGTGTTTTTTATGTTTCAGTATGTATTTCAGTGGTGCAGTGGTGTAATGAAGTACATTAGTTATACCATGGTACCATAGACATCAAATGTAAACAAACACCTGGGTTCATGCAATGTCCTCCATATTCCATTCATTCTATCCTGTCTCTTATTCTATTAGGTATTATGACTCCCTTCTGTTTAAACCAATCAATGCGTATGAATCCGTGTGTGTGTGTGTGTGTGTGTGTGTGTGTGTGTTTGTGTCGGGCGGAATGTCTCCGCTCGCCTTTCTCCTTGCTCTCGCTCAGCGTGTCGTCGTCGGGCAGTGGGCTGCTGTCGTTCAGGATGCTCAGGTACGACGGCGACACCGAATCCGAGCGGCTGCTGCTGTTGCTCTGGTTACCGCCGGGCCCCAGGCCCCCGCCGGACGGCGTCTGCGTGTCAATGCTGCGGGTGCTGCTGCTGCGCTGGGGGAGGGGGGGCGGGGCGCGGTGCCCGTCGGGCACATCCTGAGGCTGGCAGCGGCGACAGGAGAGGGAGGGACACACGTCACGAGGCACATACTACTACACATAACCTGGCTACAAACTGAACAATTACTCTGACTAATTATTAGGAGTATTTTCTGGGCTAAGACTAAGCTAATTCACCAAAAGGTGTGCCAATAAGGGGACTGTGTTTACACATATTTTACATATAGTGAAAGTGTATCTGTCAGTCCAGGCAAAAGTTCTTTAGTACATAGGCCTACAAACTGTTCAACAACATACAAGAGGGACCTAAATATACTGTATATGTATAAATATATACATTGGGATGTAGGTATGCCTGTTTTGGATTGGATTATGTCTACGTGTAATTCATGTGTGTATGATATTGAGTACTCACAACAATGACCTCTTCCCGTTCGCTGGTGTCTCTGATGATGATGCGCTCGATCTCTTGGTTGAGGCCCTCCACACTGTTCCTGAAGCGAGGCGTGGTGGACTTGGAGATGGGGATTGGCACCAGGATGGTCTTCGGCATCTGGGCCTGAGCGACAAAGGTAGGGAGAGAGAGAGAGATAGAGAAAGAGAGGGAGAAAGAGAGGGAAATAGGATGGGGAGAGAGAGAAAGAGAGGGCGAGAGAGAGGGAGAGAGAGAGAGAGAGAGATGGGGAGAGAGAGAAAGAGAGATGGGGAGAGAGAGAGAGATGGGGAGAGAGAGAAAGAGAGATGGGGGAGAGAGAAAGATGGGGGAGAGAGAGAGAGATAGAGGATGGGGGAGAGAGAAAGAGAGAGAGAAAGAGAGAGAGAGAGAGAGAGAGATGGGAAGAGAGAGAAAGAGAGAGAGAAAGAGAGAGGATGGGGGAGAGAGAGAAAAATAGATGTAAAATTGTCTCTTTTCTTTGTACATACTGTGAGAGTTAAACACTTTGTCCTAGTACCTGAACACACGGGAAGGTCCAGTGAAAATAATACAACACTCTGTGTAAGGTCACTCAGATAATTAGAATGTTATTGTTTTGGTTTGGATGTGTTGCTCTCAAACAAGGTCAAAAGATAAGGACACTCTTTGCGTCAAGTCAATCTCTCTATTTCCATTTCTCTATCCAGTCTTCTACCTCTCTCTTTCTCTGACTGTCACATTATATTATTACATTATAAAAATCTTTCACTCACATATTTATTTTCACAAGCCACTTTCATGCTCACCATATAGACACACACGGCATCACTATTTAGTAAAAGATCCATAGTGTGGAAATGCCTCCCCTTGGACTCAATGAGGAGGTATTTTAAATCATTCATATATCAAAATATGCAGTTGACTGAATTAATTGTATTTTAATTCATGCCACAACATCAACAGTTAAATATTGACTTCTTACTGACATGACTATACATTCGCAGTCTAAGAAAAATGTTACGCGTGAGAATGCAAGCACGCATGCACACACCCCCAGACACACACGCACAAACAAACCATTGGTCTGCCATCTCACATCTACATCTGTGTCTGACTCAACAAAAAACAAGCACAGCGTCAATAACATTGTTTGTTTCTTCCCTGGCTAATAACAGCATCTTCTCATCCCCAAACTACTTACTCTCAGCATGGTGTCTTTATGGTCCTTCTCTTCACACTCTACTCACTGTTCTCCTCTCTCTCTTGAAATTGTCTCTCTACTTATGCCATGTGCCTGCCCTCCCCAAATCTTACTCTGAACATCCCTCCCTCCCTCCCTCCCTCCCTTCTCTACGAACAATGCTGCACAGCTTGTTTTATTTATTTTTTCCATGTTCCTCGTTTCCATTTCCTTCTTTCGATATTCATATGAATATATTAGAGTCACATTCAGTTTGTTTCTTCAAAGTCAACCTATCTCTGTAACGTAGCACATTCTTAGAGATGAAAGGGTAAACACCAAAACATGCTAAAAGCTCTTGGTTGTGCTTTTTGGTTTCAAGATCTTACTTATTGCAGTAGACCCCCTAAACCACTGCAATAGTCTGTGTTCATCACTCTCACTAAAATAAACACTGTGCTCTTGAGGAGTCAGAGTACAGGAGATAGAGAAGTCGTTTAGCAATCAGAAGGTTGCTAGTTCGATTCCCTGTCGAAGCGTCCTTGAGCAAGACACTGAACCCCTAATTGTTCCTGATGTGCAGTGTGCCATCAGTGTATGTAAAATGTCTATACATCCTTGTAAGTCTCTTTGGATAAAAGTGTCTGCTAAATGAGTACATGTAAGAGAGAAGGGGGAGTATGCAGGCCACCAGGACGGGGACTGCACACACTGAACAGGTGAATTTAAACCAGGCCACCCTCCCCTGGTGCTTGTGCCCGCCCGGTCCCCTTGGAGAGGGAGGCGAGGGGAAGGAACTGGGCTAGTGAGATGGGTGAGAAAGTGGGGCGTCCTCAAACTCCAGCTGAGGCTTGGGAGACGGCCTACTTCACACACACACACAGACACGAACACACATACACACACACACTTGCATGCAGACATACACACGCGTTCACCAAACCCATATACGCAGACATATGCATATGAAAATATGCCCAAACATTCAACTTCATTCACACGTGAAGAAAGGGCAAGAAAACACACAATGATGAACAGATGAATGAAAACTACTGTGTTCCTGTCACGTCTGACTGTGCCCACCTGACATGGAAGTGGCGTCCATGCTCACCTGGGATTGGATAACATATAGGAAGTGGCGTCCATGGCCACCTGTGATTGGATAACATACAGGAAGTGGCGTCCATGCTCACCTGTGACCCGATGATCGCAGCATGGTTGCCATTGAAGGGCGACTTGCGGTCCTTGTCTCGGCGGTGACGACTGCTACGCTTACTCCGCTGAAGCTGCTGACGCAATTTGGCAATCTGGGAAAAGGGACGCAACCACTTTTAAACTGTTTTAAGGGTTTTATGACTTTTATGACTTTTATTTCTTTTATCATGATTTTAGCAATCCAAGAAGCCTATCAGAACACCAGGTTCTGATACGACGTTGATCATTTTTATTTATCTTTCACTCCATGTATTGCTCCTGCTGCATGTTTTATTGATTTTATGTAAAGCACTTTGAATTGCAACTCTTGTATGACATGTGCTATATAAATAAAGTCTTACTCACTTACTTACAATCAAACACACATTGATGGAACTACAGGAGACGCTTAACACCAGAGAGACATGTGATGGAAAGCACTTGTGAATGAACCGCCAATCATTTCCTCTTGTCCGCGGATGTGCTACAGTAGGTCCGACATTGAGTTTGATGCCTGTGTGTGTGTGTGTGTGTGTGTGTGTGTGTGTGTGTGTGTGTGTGTGTGTGTGTGTGTGTGTGTCCTTTGTCGCCTCCATGTATTCACGTGCGTGTTGCAGTGTGTCGATTGTGCGATTAAAGTCTGAAAATTATTATTATTATTATTATTGATAGCTTAAAAGTCCAGTGGAAGCAGTCAGTGAGACAAAAACCTAATGATCACTGTCTTCGATTTGCTACAATAAATCTAATTAGCAACCGACGCTCTGGTGATGAATGAATGGAGGTCATTTTTTCTTTTTCTTGTGATGGATGGACTGGACTATGCATGCAGTTTAGTCGTGTTGCTGACCTCTTTCAGCTGGTCTGTGCTCCCACAGGAGGCCGAGCGCTTGTGGGAGCCTCTCCTGCGCTCATCTGCCCAGGCCCTGGGGGTCTGCAAAGAGAGAGAGACACAGAGAGAGAAAGAGAGAGAGAGAGAGAGAGAGAGACAGAGAGAGAGAGAGAGACTTGAACTTTAAATCACCAGAGTAACGCTTTCACAAATATAGCAACACCGTGACATGAACAATCTGACTGGAGACACAAGACAAGACACAGAGGACAAGAGAAGAAGAAGAAAAAGAAGGAGAAGAAGAAGAAGAAGAAAAAGAAGAAGAGAGAGGGGTAGAAAGAAAGAGAGAGGGAGCAAGAAAGGGGGTGAGGGAGTTGTGGTTGTAAACACACAGCTTGATTTGAACAGAGGAATAAGCGAAACAAAAGTCGTTCCCCAGGAGAGCTTTACACTGACACTGTGCTTTGGGGATAAACCATTTGCCAGTGATGCAACTACCAGCAATATTCTGCTTAAGACTTACCAAGTCTTCTCTCTCTATCTCCCTCTCTCTCGTTTAGACATGTGATTAGGCACAAAACTGTTTTTTTCATACTTGACTGTATTGCTTTCTATGTTGATGTACCAAATGTTGACACAAAGATGCAAGTTCACACACACACACACACAAACACACACACTGACAGAGAGAGAAAGAAAGAAAGAAAAAAAAGAAAGATAGAGAGAGAACACAGTAAGACACACACAGACAGACACACACAGTAACATAAACACACACACACACACACACACACACACACACACACACAGGCACCATGTGCACACACACACAGACATGCACACCTATCGGAATCCCTGCCTTGCTGAGTCCCGACTCACCTGGGTGGCCTTGTCCCTCATGCAGGGGGCGGGGTGGAACGGGTTGCTGTGCGGAGGGCCAGTTCCCTGATAGGCCAGGGCCTGTAAGGTGGGTGGGGTCTGGTGAGCGGTTGATCTTACAGTGCTGTAGCTGAGGGAGGAGTAACAGCAAAGGGGAGGGGTCAAAACAGGAAATGAAGAGGTGCAAATTGATCAAGGAATGAAGGAACTGACAAAACTAGAGAGAAATGAATAAATTATAATGTAATGTGTTTGTGTGTTTGTGTGTGGGGGTGTGTGTGTGTGGGGGGGGGGGGGGTGTTGGGGTGTGTGTGTGTGTGTGTGTGTGGGGAGGGGGGGGGTGTGTGTGTGTGGGGGGGGGGTGTTGGGGTGTGTGTGTGTGTGTGTGGGGGGGGGGGGGTATGCTGGAGGGATTAAGAAAATGACACATTTCACGAATACAATTCACCAATTAATATTAAAATCTGATTCAAGACCAGTAATATTGCCAGACATGAACACATGCACATACACAGGGCAAGAGGATTTAAAAGCTTGACAAAATATGCTGACAGATATCCAGACAAATATTATCTGTCTGATTACCGATTAAATGCTTTAATACTAATTTACTACTAATCTAAACTACAAATCTAAATCTAAAGGACTATGAATGATTATGATGATAACTATTATTATGATGACAACATTTAAAAAATCATGGGTTATTATTATTATTGATTATTATCATTATTATTAGTAGTAGTAGTAATACATGAGTATGGTTGGGCAACTAGTGGGGTTCATTTGCAGTCCCTGACTTGAGAGTTCATGTTTACAATTTCAATCTGAAAGACACTGTCCACTACAGCCCAGCGAGGTTAGTTTCCAAACACATAGCCCTAATTCAGAAACGTGAGCTTTTAAAGACCACCTCGGTGTTGTGTTTCTCCAACATCAACATCCTCTACTTCCTCACCTCTCAGTGCTCTCTCATTGCCCAACTATCTCATTTAATCTCGTCTTTGCCATTTCCTCTCTTTTTGCTCGTAATGAAAAGGCTTTCATTCTGTAGCCTTATCTCTGTTAAGCCATGGCTCATATTTCTGTGTACACATCTCTTGCTCTCTCTCACTCTCTCACTCGCTTACTCTCAGGAGAGAGGAGCAGATCACTGAACCAGTTTTCATTCAGTTCATTCAGTCTCCCACAGAATGTGTTACAGGGGGAGAGAGAACCTGTTTTGTATTCACATGGAAGACAAGACATGATGTGATGTGTTGACACAGCCAAAGTCATTTTTAAACACATCACTTGTTTATCAATGGTAGCCAGCCCCCCCCCCCCCCCCCCCCCCCCCCCCCCCCCCCCCCCGCCCCCATCCCCACCTACCTCCCCAACCCCCAAGTCTCTCTGGTCACCCCTAGATGCTCACCATGACAACCAGCCCTACATGCAATTTTCAGACTGCAACCCTAAACACCCTCTATCAATCGGTTGGCAGAAAAAAAAAAACACAGTCTATAGGAATTAATTATCAAGCACATATCAAGCACATGCATTATGCTAAATAAATCACCTGCATCATCACATTTATTATTCCGGGGTCAGCGAGAAACAGCCTTCGTCAATCGATGTTTGGTGAACAGCCTTGGCATGGCATCAATTAGTGAGACAAAAAAAAACAAGACGCAGAAAAACAATGGCCTTTTCGTATCGCCAGCTGGGTGCCTACAGCTCCGTGCCACGAGCATTGGTGGCTTTTACTGATGCACCTGCTTCTCCCGAGCGCCGCCACTACCGCACCCATACAGGGATGCAGAGAAAAACCGTAGGGTCAGGTGCCAAGGCAATCAAAAAAGGTGGAATGTCCTCTTCACACAAACGTTATCTATTGAATACTCTATATACAAGTGCAGATATTTGCTCTACGAAACCCGTAATCTACTACATTAGGATAAGCCCATTTAACCATCTGTTGTCCGAAAATGGCGTGCATGTGTGTGAGTGAGTGTGTATGTGTAATGAAACATAGCCTAGCCTACCTTTAGAGACGGACGTAGAAAGCTATACCCGTGCCGAATCGAACATTATGCACACCAAAAAAGGGGACCCTTTTGGTCTATCCAGGGGTTATGGATGCTGAGTAAAATGGAATGAATGCGGTGATTGTCGGCGGGGGGTGCAGGCGATGAGTCGTGGTGGCAGATGGAGGGAAGGCAAAAACAAGCGGAAACTAGAAGAGAGGATGCGCGGCGGTTGCTATGGGCGTTGCTGTGCGAGGTGGGATGTACTACGCTGCGTCTCGATATAGCGCCTCATGCTTTCCTGTGTTTTCTTCAGCAAATCTGTGCAGACAGGGGGATAAAAATTCTTCGAAAAAGAAGGTATTTCCTCAGTTGGTAAAATACATGAAGTGGGTAGGGTTAGAGCTGGAATGTGTAAAATTAAATCGGCAGCGCTGGACGGGGTGACACTTCCCCCCTCCCCCAATGACGTTGAACATGCAGCCAGCCAGCCCCTGTGGTCGGTTCTGGACTGGCGCGTGCCGTCGGATCGACGCTGCTGTTGCTGAGGCACTTGGTGCCATCTGTTCGTGCCAGGGAACGCACTGCAAGAGTTAGTTCACAAGGCGGCGCTGTTACACAGCGGAAGATTTTTCATGATACCAATCTAAAGCGCATATTTTACTGAAAGCTATTCAGCATCTCTTTCCAAACATTTAACAAGCATTCCTGTTGACTGCTTGAGGAAACTTCTCTAACACAGCCAACCTGATACATTCCAAGTTTGACTAACCTAACTTGAAATATTAATGTTCATCAGAAAATGTTTGATAATCTAAAAACAAACATAAACATTAATTGTACTCTCTTCTTGTGTTCTTGTTGTGTTGTTTTTCCATTTACACATAGGTTACATTAAATACAACCACCTACGCTACTGGTTGATGTCTCCCGTTGGGGGGCGCTTTTGTCCCTGAAACGTCTCACCCATCGACCCCCGCGTCGAACAATCGGATCTAGGAGACAATCTGAGGACGTCGACGAGGCGTTTCCAGCTGTCTGGTCTCGACCGCGACACGGTCACTTCTAAAGCCCCTGTTTGTACAGAGACAGCAGACGGGACCCAGACAAAACATGTTCCTGGGATGAGAACCAACGCTGGGAACCATCGTATATTCCACACTTGAGGGAAACTGGAAAATGGAATATTGCAAACAGTTAACGTTACAGTGGATGACGACAAGCAAGACCTGAGACTTTTTATTTTTTATTTTGTGCTGGTTGTGAGAGGAATAACATTACAACTTTTGCCCACAACGCTGTTTCCTCTGTGGTATTCAACCGAACGCAAGCTTCATTTTAGCGATATAGAAGGATTTAGTTAACGTTAGATTAGAATTTTAAAACAACTTGGTTAACTTAGCTAACACACCCAGGGGTACTTTTGAAGTAGCTAGCTAGCGTTAGGTATCGTTAGCTTATATTACCGTTCGAAAGAACGCGAAAAGAAAGTTTCCTTTTAATCTGGCAAATGGTCGCTTACCCTATTTGAAAATAGACTTATCTCCAGCCGCAGTGTAGTGTGATGCCTATCTGTCTAGACCTGGAAATTTGACCATGAGGTTTTCCAGAAAGATGACTTTTATATTTGAAGGCCTATTGGACGTATGTCATATCCAAATATCTATGGACTTGCTAAGTTAGCTGATGTCGGCTAATAAATCAGTCCGACAGAATACGCCGTTGTTGTTCAACATATGTCCCGATTGGGCCATGCATTTGGCAGGTGACGTTACTTGTATTCTTCTTTAATTTTGAAAGGTAACATCATGAATTATGCGGGTAATTTTCGTATAATCGCATCAACTAGCTGGTAGAAACACATCTCGCTAAGTGGTCTGCGTTAGCTAGCTAGCAAGTAACGTTACACAGATATCTCGACGTTTGCACACAGTTCAGGGACCACATCGGTTTGCTTTGGACAGTTTTCCGTTTGGAAAAGGACGATTTATTTCACCGCATTGTATTACAACCAGCACAGAGAGAAGACATGATGTGTGTTATGGCTATGGTGGGCCGAATATCGATTTTTGCCACTGGACTTTGCGCCATGGTGCTTCTGAGTCCCGTTGCTGGTAAGTCAAAATCAGCCATCAAATATTCCTATCAGATTGAGCGAATATGTTATTTGTGCAGTCTTGTGTTGTTGCAGTCATTTGTGTACTTAAATGTATCACAAATAACTGGTCATTTAAATTCTGAGTTTCTGTTTGGCATTTGCAGGGATGTGTCTGTCAGTTCAAACGTGTATGTTTATTGGTGGCAGCTGTCTTTTGATTGGTTTTTCACGTAAGAAAGAAAAAGAAGAAACAGAGAAAAATATCTGTATGAGCATTTGTGGGCTATGTGTCTGACAGTAGCTGACCCCCCCCTCTATATACTTATGTGTGTGTGTCTGTGTCTGTATTTGAGTGAAGGCCGAACCACTGGCACCAACCCCTGAGGCAAAGCCAGGCTTCTGTACAACAGCTAGATAAGATAAGATAAGGCCCTCTGAATAACACAGGGCGTGGGCATGGGCCTCTTATAGTAGGAGGTTTACCACTGTCTCTGAATTAACTCACCCAGGTTTTCACTAAACCACGTATTTGGAATACCCCTTAAGCACATTAGGAGAGAGACCGAGTGTAGGCTGGTGGTGGAAAGCAAGTAAAGGTTTTCAATAGATAGGATAGTGGCGAGTGAATGAGTGAAGTCAGTGCTGATGGTTGGTATGGAACAGGATGAGGCAAGGAGTTTCTGCCTCCTAAACAACGAGGCCTTTGAGTTCTGCAGTAGGGTCTCAGTCGAAGGTACAGCGGGTACCCAAATATAGGGGTTGTTTGCTTTGCTAATTACTAAGTGGAGGTGATTCATTTCTAGTCAATCAAATGATAAAGAAAGGTCATATCTTGTTTCCAAGTCTTGTGGTATGGTGTGAAATCACTGTGCCTACACTACCTAAGATATGGACCATGAGTGGGAGACGATGTGGTTGTGGGGGTGGACACCGGTATTTTCGTATGAAGATCTGAGATCAAACAGCCCAGTGACTCAATGCAAAATGATCCTATCCCATTAGCGATGTTGAGGTTTTCTTGTTCGAGTGGTTTTCTGTGATATTTCCCTCCACGTCACTGTTTCAAGATAATCTGTCTGAGTGCGACAGACAGTGGCCGTGTGGGTGTGCTGTAAATTAGGTCCTGGAGACACACACTCCCCCTCTTTTGTTCAGGTTTTGACTATGGACCCAGTGAAGAATGTGCAAGGATGAACACTGAGAAAAACATTAACAAGACTAGAATGCCTGGTGTCGGTATGTGTTTGAACTCATGTCGTGGGGAGATTCAGGTTGAGTCATTCATTCTAAAGATGCGCGTGTGTCGCCAAGGCAACACTTTTTTTGTGAAATAGTCTACCAGGAACAAGGATCCCAGAACTGAGGTGGGGTGGGTGGGTGTAGTGGTGGTACTCCAAGATAACTGTTAATTAGCATTCCTAAAAGGCTCTTTTATTTATTTAACACCTCATCACAAGGAACAACGGGCAGACGTCAGATTAATGCCCAGTAGGCTCCTGGTTGACAAAAAGCCTCCTGTGATTCCCGTCCGGTCGTGCCGGAGCGCTGATCTACAGCAGAGCCGGATGGGAGTTGTTGGCATCACGGCTGAGCTATTGCTTTGGCCACGCGGAAGTCTCTGAGGTGGCTATTGTTGATAGAGAGAGAGGAAAAGCATTGAATCATGCCTGGAATCTGCATTAGGAGTTTCTAATCTGGGAATCTGCATAGTTTAAAAGGAAAACCATCAGTCTCCATTTGAGAGTTGTTGAGTCTGTTTATGAATCACCGACCTTAACCTTGGCTGCGGGAATAAATTATATCAGCCAAAGGCCATCCTTAAATTGTATTTTTTTTTACTCCCAGTCACAAAAAAAGCAAAATAGCAAAGAGGACCTGATAAAAGACTATAGTCTTCTTCTTGTCTGATAGTCTTCTAATAGGCACTCTTTTCTAGTACTGAGACATGGCTGTTACGCCATCACTGAAATTCCTACCCTGCTCAGTTGTAACCGAAAGTTGTTGTTGGCAAGTCACCAAATCAAACAACATGAAATTTGATCGGGAACAATTTGATCGAGGTTGGTCGGGTTACGGCAAACAAACCTTATTTTAAGGATGGCCTAAATGAAGGAATAGACCTTCTTAGAGAAGTGTGTCTCGAGAAAGACCCAGAGGGTCAGATCTATTCAGGATAAAACATTTTCAGTTATTTTATATAGTTATATAGTAATATAGTAAAATATAGTTATTTTATCAGTTATTTTTATGGCCCATTATGCCTCACTATTGTTCATATGGTAGCCTATTTGATTTCCATGTGCTCCAAGTCACTATGATAACCCTATGGCTGATGGTGAGGGTTTGTGACAAAGAACGAAGAGCCTCTGAGCATATTCGGAGGATGTTGTCCTGACCTCTTGACCTCTTATCCTCTGTGGTGACTCTATCCGCTTGCCCTGTGAGGGATTCCGAAAGAGGTCATCTCAAACTAGGACGTCGTCTACACCAATGTCAGCAAATGTAGCCACTTTGATGAGATGACATGTTCACATTGAAGGACTCCGGCTCAGACAGGGATACAAGTCATATATACTATACGGTGGATCATTTAATGTTTGTTAATGTCTTAGTTCGAAATGAAACTTCAAAATCATCTCCGTTTTTAAGACACATCTTTTCTTGGACCACAGAACACGCGTCAGCCATAGGCTCCATACGGAAAATTAGAAGCGTTTTATTGGAAAACCCTACAGTTGTGTGATTCATTTTCTTTCTCTCTCAGATTCAGTCTTTTAGCCTTGGCTGCGCCCACTTGCGTGTGTAAATGACCCATATATGTCACCAGAGCAAACAGACTTCTGCTCTAACTGGACCCTTGGGCGCGCATTTACTGAAATAATCTCCCGTGCGTAAACGGCACGTGTGTGCATGAACGGCCATTTCCTTTGCGTTAAAAAAAAGAACGCTTGTTCATTGCTGCAAGGGTGGTTACGTTTCGCCCGGATGGAGGTGTCATACGGTACCCAACAGTCCGTGGCTCCCATTGAAGGTATCTCACTAACTGAATGAATCGTTAAAATGTTCCCAGTCCTGTGTGACGGGAGAGTTGGAGGTGGTGTTGGTAGTGTGAAGGAATAATAAAAAAAACATTCAACCTGATCTGATTTGATCTCGCTCAAGTTTTGCAATTTAGATAGGATATGTTTTTAGTCTAGCATGTGCAGATGTCAAATATGATTTAAAAAAAAAAATGTCAGATTTTGAGTTCCCACTGCTCAGGATGGGAAATATCAGATCTGTTTGACCAGAGATGTTATAAGAGGAGACAAATCGCTGACGAGGAAGTTAAGGGGCCAAATAGGAGGGAATCTGTAACGCTAAAGATGGCGGAGATATAACCGGATATTCTGTCCTGTATTATAAAGAGCTAATTACATTGCCGGAAACGGCATAACTGACGTTTCGTCCCCCCTGCACGTTCTGTTTATTTCCACTGTTGCCATAGAAATAGCCGTGCCGAGAAAATTTGGTGCATCAACAAGAAGAATAAAGTATTTTTTTTTAACCTCATTTGAGAGGTTTGGGGAACAATGTTCACACCATTTCATGTCATGCATTTAATGTCTGACCATCCTATAAGGAGTTCTGGGTCTCTTCCCATTCATCAAGATAGGAGCCTGATCCCGTTTGCCCGGAATAGTTGCCCGGAGGCATTGCCGAGATGTCTGCCGAGTGGTGAGACTTACCTACAAGGACTTTGTCTGAACATAATGTCAGATCTTTTTCCTGCATAAGTCACTTTCACCCTGTAATATGAATGTAGGATTGGGTCCCTAATGCGTTTGAAGACACTAGCACGAGACTGATTCTGAACTGTACCCTGTAATATGAATGTAGGATTGGGTCCCTAATGCGTTTGAAGACACTGGCACGAGACTGATTCTGAACTGTACCCTGTAATATGAATGTGGGATTGGGTCCCTATGTGTTTGATGACACTAGCACGAGACTGATTCTGAACTGTACCCTGTAATATGAATGTGGGATTGGGTCCCTATGTGTTTGATGACACTAGCACGAGACTGATTCTGCCTGAACTGGATGGCACTACAACTTTACTCTGAACTCAGGTTGTTTGTAGTTTTTTTTTTCTTTTTTTTTTTTCCCTTTTCTAATCTATGTTTAGCAAATACAGAACTAATAAATAGGAACAACATTTGTATTTGGCCCCTTTTCAAGCTTTCCACATCAAGCTAATCTTTTTGTTTGTGTGTGTGTTTATATAAATTGTCTTTTGATTGGAAGCCGTTTTTCCTCGGTGTCTGAGAACTCCAAATTATGTCTTTGTGTCTGTAAGGCAAACAGGATTACAGAAGTGTGTGTGTGTGTGTGTGTGTGTGTGTGTGTGTGTGTGTGTGTGTGTGTGTGTGCGTGAGTCTGTGTGTCTCACTTTTGAGTACTTGACATTATGTGGGCGTATTTCTGTCTGAGTTTGAGTAGGTAAGTGTGTGTGTGTGTGTGTGTGTGTGTGTGTGTGTGTGTGTGTGTGTGTGTGTGTGTGTGTGTGTGTGTGTGTGTGTGTGTGTGTGTGTGTGTGTGTGTGTGTGTGTGTGTGTGTGTGTGTGTGTGTGTGTGTGTGTGTGTGTGTGTGTGTGTGTGTGTACGAGACAGGAAGCAAGAGAGAAATAACAATTAAACTGAGTTGGCATGTTTGATGGATTTGCTCACAGTGTTGTTTTGTTGATTCAGATGTGTGAACAATGTGGATTGTCCAGTTTTGGTGCTAGCTTAACCGGAAACCGAAACTGGCAGAGAGGACTGTATAGGAATTCCAATGATTCGGCTCCTTATTAACACTCAATTTAGTGCAGTTATTATTATTTTTTTAAATAAATGTAGTTATTAATAAAAAAAATATTAAATTATATAAATTACCCCCCGTTTACGCTCTAATAAAGCTGTAAATTCTTCTTTTAAATTCATGAAAATATATTTTGTGCAGCGGAAAAGACATGAACAGATGGATAAATGGATGGTCAGATGGACAGATTAAGGAGGTAGAGAGTGCTTTGTTGGCTAGCAGGGGGCTGGGGGGCAGAAAGGGGGGGGGGGGTCGAATTTATTTTTGGGATTGTCAGCAAATCCCTATTTTCAGGTCAGAAGAGACTGTGCAGTGATCTCGGTCTTATTGTGTTTATTTATTTATTTGTTTGAAAAAAATGTTTTGCAAATACGATTTTGCCGTAATTATAAGCGGACGTTCTGCTGATGACGCAGCGGTCGTCTGGCAGCGGTGGTGGAGCGTTGGTGGTTTTGGGTAACCGTGTTGAACGGAAGGCTGGAGTGAGGCAGTGAGCGCGCTCGGTAGGGGAAGTGGCACTGGAGGCTCTTTGATCTATGCTGGTGATGTCACTCGGGCCGCGTCCCAAAGCCTGCTGGTGTGACGAGCAGCCAAGCCTTCCCTGGACAAGAGAGACCTTGCCAGGGCCTAAAAATTAGCACCCTGTGCAGAGCCAGCTTATTGTTTTGGAAGTGTGTGTGTGTGAGTGTGTGTGTGTGTGAGTGGGCGAGTGTGTGTGTGTGTGTGTGTGTGTGTGTGTGTGTGTGTGTGTGTGTGTGTGTGTGTGTGTGTGTGTGTGTGTGTGTGTGTGTGTGTGTGTGTGTGTGTGTGTGTGTGTGTGTGTGTGTGTGTGGGCGATTGTCTGAGTATTAGTGGAGGAATATGAGGTGCTGAACCTGCGGTGCGCATGTCCTCTGAACTGCCAAACCTTAGACGCGAGCCAGTCTCAGGGCTTGTTTGTTTATGGAAGCATATGAATTTTGGGAGGGCATGTTGTGTGTGTGTGTGTGTGTGTGTGTGTGTGTGTGTGTTCAGGTTTTAATTCTGGAAGGTTAATTGAAAGATTCTTCCCTGGAATGTCTTCTGTACGATTCTTCTCCTTTCCCCTCCTGTTGGGTCTTGTCTTTGAGTTTTGTCTGTCTCTCTATCTCTCCCTCTGTCTCTCTATCTCTCCTTCTCTCTGTCTCTATCTCGTCCTCTCTCTCCCTCTCTCTCTCTGGCTCTATCTCTCCCTCTCTTACTCATGGCTCTATCTCTGTAAAGCATCAGCATGTTAAAATGCCCTCAGGGTGGCCGGCTGTTGTGCCGACTGACCGGTGCCTCGTCTTTATTTAACTCTCTCTCCAAGTGGCCCTTTGAGATGAGTTTGCCTTCTCAGTGCCACCTGCAAGTGTGTGTGTGTCTGTGTGTCTGTGTGTCTGTGTGTCTGTCTCTGTCTCTGTTCGGTGTCTGTGTGTGTCTGTGTCTGTGTGTCTGTGTCTGTGTGTGTGTCCGTGTATGTCTGTGTCTGTGTGTGCGTCCGTGTGTGTGAGAAATAGAGAATAACAAAAAGGGAGGGAAACATTGCCAGTGGGTGCACTGCAAATTTGCATGCGTTTATAACGGCTTCAGCACTCTTCAAATGCATAAAGTTGACAATGAGTTTGAAGTAGTTTGTATTATGAACAGGAAAAGGGAAAAGGCACCCTCTACAAATAGACACGAGCGGCCACTGGCCACCTCTGAGCCACATTGGCCACCTCTGAGCCACAATGGCCAGGCAGCCTTCACACACAGACCAAACAAGTGCCACAGAGTTGGACTGAGAGAATCAGTGGCCTTGGTGCGCTGTTGTATTATCTCTCTCTACAGACTCTCAATCCAGCCCTTAATTCCTCTATATGTAAGACCTGTTTGTACTGCAGTGCCCTGGGGGACTGCGTGTCTGTGTGTGTGTGTGTGTGTGTGTGTGTGTGTGTGTGTGTGTGTGTGTGTGTGTGTGTGTGTGTGTGTGTGTGTGTGTGTGTGTGTGTGTGTGTGTGTGTGTGTGTGTGTGTGTGTGTGTCTGTGTGTGTCTGTGTGTTTGTGTGTGTGTGTCTGTGTGTGTCTGTGTGTTTGTGTGTGTGTGTGTGTCTGTGTGTGTGTGCCGCCAGTGATTGTCGGTTTGTTCACGGCTGGATTATTTCCCTAGATGATTTGTGGATCTGCACGAGTAGGGAAGTGTGTTTGAATATTTTTTCTGCGCTCACCAGTGTTTGTGGTGTAAACAACTGACTGCAGAGAGACTCTTTCATCTCTTTTCTTCTCTTTGTCTTTCTCCACGGCCCCACAGCACCCTGTCATTTTCTGTCTTTACTGTTCTTTCCCTCTCCTTCATTTTCTTCTCACTCTCTTTTACACCATTTCCTTTCCATTGTTGTATAATTTACCCCCTCTTCTCCTTTACTGTCACTAAACCACCCTCTCTCCCTGTTTCTGCTCTCTCTCTTTCTCTCTCTCTCGTTCTCACTCGCTGCCCCTCTTCTTCCCTCTGCTCATAACTTTCTCTCCCCCTTTATTTCTGTGCATTCTGTTCTGT
>NC_137912.1:7495734-7498234 GCF_963457725.1 Sprattus sprattus | reverse complement strand
ATGCTAGATTTAAACTGATTACGTCACCTCATGTTGTGTTTACATGCAGTTTCACATTACAGTCTGCATTCCATTGGAAGATGCTTTTAGCCAAAGGCCTAGGGGGGGCAGAGCACAACACTAGCATGCATCTGTTGAGTCTGTGAATGTAAGTTGTGCGGGTCAACATGTGCTGTAACCGTTCAGACACACACATTGTGTAAGAAGTCAAAGAAAGCCGCTGTCAAAAGTGAGGGGTTTAGTGAGGGGTTTGAATGGCGATTTGCAGTTGTCAAGAAAGGATCCATCAGTCTTTAGAAGGAGAATCTCTTGAAGCAAAACATAATTTCTTTTTCCTGCTCTTCCTCTGCTATTCTCCTCTTATCCTCCACTTCCTGCTTTAAAAGCTAATCATTTTAAAACATCATAATGGAAAAGCATCTCTTTAACTTCATCACTTATTCTTTTTCCTGCTCTTCCTCTGTTATTCTCCTCTTGTCCTCCACTTCCTGCTTTAAAGCTAATCATTTTAAAAACATCATGATGGAAAAGCATCTCTTTTACTTCATCACTTCTTCTTTTTCCTGCTCTTCTTCCTCTGCTATTCTCCTCTTACCCTCCACTTCCTGCTTTAAAAGCTGATCATTTTAAAACATCATAATGGCTCTCTGCATTGCCGAGTTTTCAGAGATGTGGCTCTCCCTTTCACCCTTTGCAGCATGTCTCCTCTCCTCCGTCTCCATGACCTTGCATTGGAAACTGTAGAACAAGCCATCCGCTTTTAGAATCGCTAAGCAACCATATCTGGTAGCATTGCACACCGTCTGACAGAGAGAGGGGTGATGCTCTGTTGTCTCCCTTGTACACCACGCATACACACACACACACACACACACACACACAAACACACAGATACACGCACCCAAATGTACACACATAAACACACACACACACAAACACACAAACACGCATACACACACAGACAGACACACACACGCTAGGGATGCAATACTACAGTGGGTCCACGGTCCCCATAATGGTGTGGTTACGGTATCTTTTATATTTAAGAAAAAAATTAAATCACCAGAAAAATGGCAGCATGACTGACTAGGCCTGGTTTCTAGCTCAACTGCATTGAGGTAGATTTCACTTGCTCTTGGACAACTATCAGAGCTAGATAGGTTGTCAGTCAATTCGTTTTCAAGCTTCGAGTTTTACTGTTGAAATGGGTGTGGGAGGGGACTTGACGTGGTAAATGTTTCCTTCAGGTGACATAATCCTACAGTCAGTAACCGCCGAATAGGGCAAATACTCCCACTGCTTTCCTTATTTCCTCCACCAAGGTGTTTGGTGCAGTTTGTTTGTCGTTCCTCTGTCTAAGCAGGATTACACAAAAACTACTGGTCCGATTTCCATGATTCCAAGGTGGAGCATAGAATAACCCATTACATTCGTGAGCGACTCTCAGGCCGGCTCCACAAATTTAGTTTTATATTCGCTAACGTTTCGAGATGTGGCGTTTGGCTTTTGCAGAGGTCTGCCCTTTCTGAATGTCCTTGTAGTTTCATTCTTTTTTTTCTTTTGATTTGTCACAAATTGATGTTGGAAAGCAACAGCGAGAGATTATTTGGTTTGTGTTTTTTCGCTGAGTGGACTCTGCTGGCTCCGCCAAGGATAGGCCCGATTGATGGTGACGTAGATTAGACATCAGAATCAGAATTATGTTTATTGGCCAAGCACATTTTCATATACAAAGAAATTTGTTCTGGGTTTAATTGCTCTCAATGTACTTAAACTGAAAATATGCAGTATAACACAACAGTTTAGGATAAATTAAATAAATATAATATATTATATACTGCTAAAATAAAATCATTTGTCAACTGTTCATTAGAGTGACGGAAAGGGGGAAAAAACCTGTTCCTGTGTCTGGTGGTTTTAGTGTGCAGAGATCTCATGTTACATCATGTTAGAGCTGTGTCCCTCTTGAGTAGCAGACAGTGGCACAGCAATGCGTGCTTGTTTTACTCCATATCTTCTTATCCTCGCCATCGTATTGAACGCTGAATCCAAAATGTAGCCGCACAACGGATTTGAAAGACGCATTGCTTCTCCAAATTAGCTTCTCTCTGTCTAGCTGGCAGTCACCATTGTGAAAGTGGGAGCTGAGATCATTTGTTGTTAGTTTTCTCCTATCTCTCTCCAGCTCCTACATGCTCATACAGAGTGCTGATAGGCTCTTTCTAACAGGCTCCAGAGATGTTTTGTGGATCTGAATGTACAACAGGCGCGTAGTCAGAGGCGCTTTGAAAAGGATAGGAAATTGACAGGAATACCGTAATACACAGCGTACCGTAATACCACATGTGCGTATGGAACCATAGGGGGTTTCCCGAACAGTTCGACAGTTTACTGTGTCCCGTGCATCTCAAATACACACACACACACACACACACACACACACACACACACACACACACACACACACACACACACACACACACACACACTCACACTCACA
>NC_137912.1:7473234-7490734 GCF_963457725.1 Sprattus sprattus | reverse complement strand
TCACACACACACACACACAATCACACACTCACACTCATACATATACACAGACACAGGCGCACAAAACAAGCTGATTAGGCCTGTGTTTGCAAATGAAATGTCCTATTTTTAGAGCGACGTGAGAGACACAGAGGAAGAAGAGCGAGATGTGGCATCGTCTTCCTCCTCTTCCAGTAGAGCTGAGTCGCCCTCAGGGACTCTTTAATATGAGTAGCTCCATAAGAGGAGGGGAGGGGGGGGGGGGGGGGGGGGGGGGGGGAGAGAGCTGAGGGACGAGCAGAGAGGCCGAGAAAGAGAAACAAAGATAGGGAGAGAGAGAGGGATAGATCGAGGGAAAGAGTGGAAACGAGAGAGCGATAGGGCGGTGAGCGAGAGAGAGAGAGAGTGAGGGAGGGAAGTGTGGTATGGAGGGAGGGAGAGGGGGAGTGATATTCTTCATCTCTGCAGTCTTCCCGCTGCAGTTTGCGAGAGGCTCTGAGCTGGCACATCACACACTTCTCACATACACACACACACACACACACACACACACACACACACACTCAATCTTGCGCGCAGACACAAACACACACACTCACACACACACACAGAGCTGTTCATTGATTCACACTGCCCTCTTGTGGCGATGTTTATATTGACTAATGATCTCCTGGCTCCCCTGCTGTTTCTCTCTCCCCTGCTGTGTGTGTCTGCAGACGTGTACAAACCAGCGATCTCACACCGGGACCTGAACAGCCGGAATGTTCTGGTGAAAGGGGACGGCACGTGTGTGATCAGCGATTTTGGCCTGGCCATGAAGCTGACGGGAAACCGGCCTCTGCCACGTGGGGAGGAGGAGAACACCGCCATCAGCGAGGTCCGAACACACACACACACACACACACACACACACACACACACACACACACACACACACACACACACACACACACCCAGACACAGAGGCTCACATGCACACAGCAGCTGTCTAGTGAGGGCAGTCTCACCCACTGCCCTTTCCACTCAAAACACATAGCACACACACACACACACACACACACACACACACACACACACACACACTGCATCTGTCTTTGTGTCATACAGTCACCCTCACACCAGAGCAGGTCGTTTCAGACGGTAAGAGGTGACACCATAGACCTCTATAATCTACCAGTCTGCTTAGGGACCCTACCAGGCCACTGCACCTTAGCAGTAGTTCATCATGTGAAACGAGTACTGCTAACACTCTTTTCTGATTCCACGATCGCTAACTTAGGCTAGCACCTGAGAGGCTCCCTGGAGTGTTCTGGAGTGTTCTGGAGTACTCTTTATTATAGCCTCAGCTTGGCACTGCACAGTGTGGAACCTGACAGAACATGTTTCTCTGTCTTTCTTTCCATTAGTCTCATTATTACTATTGCCTAACTGTTTCTATTGGTCTTTCCTTCTCTCTGTCCACCTATCGCTCTCTTGTCTCCCTTCTCCCCTCTCTCTCTCTCTCTCTCTCTCCCCCTCTATCTCTCACTATCTCTTCCTCTCTCTCTCTCTCTCTTGTTCCCCTTCTCCCCTCTCCCTCTCTCTCTCCCTCTCTCTCCTCTCTCTTTCTTTCTTTCTCCCTCCGTCTCTCCCTCTCTCTCCCTCTCTCTCTCCCCCCCCCGCTCTCTCTCTCCCTCTCTCTTTCTTTCTTTCTCCCTCCGTCTCTCCCCCCCTCTCCCTCTCTCTCTCCCCCTCCCTGTCTCTTGTCCCCCTTCTCCCCTCTCTCTCTCTCCCTCTCTCTCCCTCTCTCTTTCTTTCTTTCTCCCTCCCTCTCTCTCCCTCTCTCCCTCTCTCTCTCTCCCTCTCCCCCCCCCCCCCCCCTCTCTCTCTCTCTCAGGTGGGTACGGTGCGGTACATGGCCCCTGAGGTGTTGGAGGGGGCTGTGAACCTGAGAGACTGTGAGGCGGCGCTCAAGCAGGTGGACGTCTACGCTCTGGGCCTGGTCTACTGGGAGAGCTTCATGCGCTGCTCCGACCTCTTCCCAGGTACACACACACACACATGCACACGCACATTCACACACACACACACACACACACACACACACACACACACACACACTGATGTGCACACACATTCAGGTACACACCTCAGGGGCCATGTAGCGCACACAGATAGTGACACATGCACAGATACACATACACACACACACACACACACCCCCACACACACACATAGTGACACATGCACAGATACACATACACACACACACACACACACACACCCCCACACACACACATAGTGACACATGCACAGATACACACACACACACACACACACACAGATAGTGACACATGCAAAGATACACACACACAGATGGTGACACATGCACAGATACACACACACACACACTCACACACAGATAGGGACACATGCACAGACACACACACACAGATGGTGACACATGCAGATACACACACACACACACACACAGATACACAACATGCACTGACACACGCACACGCACAGGCACACGCAGACACACGCAGACACAGACACACACACACACACACACACACACAGCTAGTAACACATGCACAGATACACCCACAGATACCTACACAGTACACACACATAGATCCGATAACACTTTGATTGATTATTCTGTTGATTATCTTTTCAATGGATCAATTAGTTGAATGGTTACAAAATAAAAATGTCCAGATATGTTTCAAGATTCTAAGTTTATGCACAAACCATGCTCTGTTTATAACATATGTAATATGTACAAATCATAAAACGTATGCAATGCATTACTATTTTAATTGATGCATTTATTAAATATAGGTTGAAAAACATTGTTTCAGTGCAACATTGAACGGTTCTTCTCAGTTTCACTTCAGTTATGTCGCAGCATGTCACCACAAACTACACTGCACCCTGAGAAAATATAATTCTAGGGGAAATGCTAAGCATATGGTATAATAAAAATAAAACTGTCAGCGCAGAAGTTGTTTTGAAGTGAGGAGTAGCATAATCTTTGGGGTTCATTATCATTTATATATTCAGCGTCTGTGACGAGACCAAAGTCGCTGGTGCCTGCTTACTTATCCCAGATCAGGTAGAAGTGCTGCCTGTGCTGCTCAGATCTCTGTGTGGTTGGGTACCAGACCTGCAGACCGCATCGCTTGGTTTACGCTCGACTCTGTTTCTCCCTCCTTCCCACCATGTCCTCTTATTCCCTGCGCCTTTACCCCTTTATGTGCAACCCCTTCTCTTTCTCTCTCTCTCTCTCTCTCTCTCTCTCTCTCTCTCTCTCTCTCTCTCTCTCTCTCTCTCTCTCTCTCACACACTAATGACAAGACTGGCCTTTTAAAATGTTAACCACCAAACAAACGTGTATAAATCTAATCTTCAGTCACCATTTCCGTTGTGGCTCTTCTGTATCTGTCTCTCTGTCAGGCTCATTTTGATTTTCTCTCTCTCTCTCTCACACTCTCTCTCTCTCTCTCTCTCTCTCTCTCTCTCTCTCTCTCTCTCAGGGGAGACGGTGTCTGAGTTTCAGATGGCGTTCCAGGCGGAGGCGGGGCCCCACCCCTCGTTCGAGGACATGCAGGTGCTGGTGAGCCGAGAGAAGCAGAGACCCAAGTTCCCCGAGGCCTGGAAGGAGAACAGCCTGGTGAGTGTGTGTGTGTGTGCGTGTGTGTGTGTGTGTGCAAGAAGGAAGGAAGGGAGGAGAACTGTGTGTGTGTGTGTGTGTGAGTGGGTGTGTGAGGGTGTGTGGGTGGGTGTGTGTGTGGGTGGGTGGGTGGGTCGGTGTGTGTGTGGTTGTGTGTGTGGTTGTGTGTGTGGGTGTGGGTGTGGGTGTGTGTGTGTGTGTGTGTGTGTGTGTGTGTGTGTGTGTGTGTGTGTGTGTGTGTGTGTGTGTGTGTGTGTGTGTGTGTGTGTGTGTGTGTGTGTGTGTGTGTGTGTGTGTGTACAGGAAGGAGAACAGTCTGGTGAGAATCTAGCTCTGTCATAGCTGCTTTGGGTATGTTTAGGATGGATTTAAAGAAGTTACCAAACGTAATGCCAAACTTCACCGACAGCCCTGATCTTAAAGTTGAGCAAAGGCTGAGCTAAAAGCTGTGCATAGCCAGTCATGTTCTAATGTGGTATCTCTCTCTCTCTCTCTCTCTCTCTCTGTCTCTGTCTGTCTCTCTCCATCTCCCTCCCTCTCTCTCTCTCTCCCTCCCTCCTACTCCTTGTCTATCTCTCTGGCTCTGTCTCTCTCTCCCTCTCCCTCCCTCTCCCTCTCTCTCTCCCTCTCTCCCTCCCTCTCTCTCTCTCTCTCCCTCTCTCCCTCCCTCTCTCTCCCTCTCTCCCTCCCTCTCTCTCTCTCTCTCCCTCTCTCTCTCCCTCTCTCCCTCCCTCTCTCTCTCTCTCTCCCTCTCTCTCTCTCTTCCTCCCTCCTTCTCCTTGTCCATCAGGCGGTGCGGTCCCTGAAGGAGACGATGGAGGATTGCTGGGATCAGGACGCGGAGGCACGTCTGACAGCCCAGTGTGCCGAGGAGCGCATGGCCGAGCTGTTGCTCATCTGGGACCGGGACAAATCCGTCAGCCCCACCCTCAACCCCACCAGCACCACCCTGCAAAACCACAGGTAACCAGTCGCCACGCAGCTCTCATGCATAATCAATCAATTATGATCAATTAAGCCCCCTAGTACCACCCTGCAAAACCACAGGTAACCAGTCACCGCGCATCTCTCATGCATAATCAATCAATTATGATCAATTAAGCCCCCTAGTACCACCCTGCAAAACCACAGGTAACCAGTCACCGCGCATCTCTCATGCACAATCAATCAATTATGATCAATTAAGCCTCCTAGTACTGCCCTTCATCACATCAAGTAAAATTGATTTTGGCACTCAAGTTAAGATCTGGCACTGAATACTGCCCTAGATATCTACACATTTCATACTGTTATGGCTTACTATTATCGTTATTTGTAAAAACTGATCAATAATGAATCGCTTATTACTGTTAATTATCAACAGTTGCCATATATTGATTCTCACTGAATTAATTCAGATATCAGACAAAAGTATATGCCATCATTCGCTTATATACAGCTGTGTCTTGTTTAATATAATACATGATAAATAAAATAATAAATACCAATGTATTTCCAACCCATTTCTTATGCATTAACCTAAAGTGTCTGTATGTGTCTTTGTGTGTGCTCTCTACAGGAACCTGTCTAATGTTCGCCGGACACCCAAAGTGGGCCCCTACTCGGACCTCTCCTCTGCCTCCTACATCGACGACCCCGAGGGCAGGGCCAAAACCACTCAAGGAGGCGACACCTCCTCCTCCGGCTCCACCTCTCAGAGTGCAGGCGGTGTCCTGGTGGAGAAGAACCGGAACTGCATCAACTACGAACGTCAACAGCAGCAGCAGCAGCAGCTTCTCCAGCCCCGTCTGCCCAGCCCGGAGAGCAGCGGAGCCAGCCAGTCCACCACCACTACGGGCCTGACCCTCACGCCGCTCTCCGAGCCCCCGGTGGCGGCGACCGCGCCTCTCCACCACCATCACCACCATCCTACCCACTGCCCCGTCCTGACCCAGGAGGACCTGGAGACGCCGAAGCTGGACCCCAGCGAGGTGGAGCGGAACCTGCGCGAGAGCTCCGACGAGAGCCTCATGGAGACGTCCCAGAAGCAGTTCTGCGCCCCCGACGCGCTGGCCTCCGGGTCGCACGGCCTGCTCTACCCGCTCATCAAGATGGCCGCCGAGGTCACGGGCGGGTCGTCGTCATCCTCGTCGTCATCGCACCTCGGTCATCATCATAATCATCACCACGGTGATGCCGCGGCGCAGAGCTCGACGACGGCCCATCCGCTACCCAAGCAGCAGAACCTTCCCAAGCGCCCCAGCAGCCTCCCACTGCACGCTAAGACTTCTGGGAAGGAGTCGTCGTCATCCTCTCTGCGGCTGAAGTTCGGCAAGCAGGGCAAGTCCAACCTGCGGCAGGTGGAGACTGGTGTGGCCAAGGCCAACTCGGTTGTCGTGGCAGCTGAGCCTCGCCTGGTTACGGTCACCAACAACGTGCCCGCCACAGAAGCTGCCGTCGCAGGTGGATCGGGCAGCGGTGCCGTCGGCGTCAACGCCAGCAGGCATCACCATGGAGACCTGGAGACCTCGTCAGACCTGAGCTTCGGCCTGCTGGCTGCCAGCCCCGACGAGCAGGAGCCGTTGCTACGGCGAGAGGCGCGACCCAACAACGCCAACAACAACAACAGCAACAACAACAACGGCGAGAGCGAGGGAGAGGGGGAGAACGAGGGAGCGGGAGAGAACGCAGACAATGCAGTGCCCTCCGATGCCACCACCACCACCACAACCACCTCCGAGACGGTCCACCCTGGCAGCTCTGGAGCCCCCCAGGGGCGCGTGGAGAGCGCTGCACCCCCGCAGCCCCGCATGGAAGCCCTGCTCAGGCAGCACAGGGGGGGGCGCAGGCCGGAGAGACCCAACTCCCTGGACCTGTCCATCACCACGCTGACTTCCACAAGTGAGAACATGACCGCATACACACAACCTTCCTCGACCTCTCAACACACACATACACACAACACCCGACTGCCTCTGAACATCCATCCCATGTTTACCTTCATTAACTCAGCTGGCCTTTTCCAGACCCCAAAACCCGTCGTGCACACGAAGTCTACTTTGTTTGCATCCGATCTGTTCATAATACCGATAGCCCTATCACAAAGACGAACACTCTCTATCCGCACACGGTTTCCGCAACGATCGAAGTGTGGGGTAGAAAGTGAGTAGATTTGAATCGGTACGGGGGCTGGTGTTCGTCTGCACGGTTTCACGCAACCTGATGACGTCATTGCCCCACGTGATCTTTTCGCGATCTCCAACCACTATATATACAACTTGTTCTCCCTCAAAATCTCACTCGTGGTGGGCATCGAATTCACTAACATTAACCCAGTCTTCTGATTTTTGATTAGCCCCCTATCTTTATCTAATTCTTCTTATTCAGACGTAACATAACTTTCATGACCACAAATATAAATTGGCCAGCTATTTAATTAGCTTTTTTATTCATAAATGTATGTAAAATGGACGGAGCAAAGCATCATGGGAAATGGGATGACAGACATGTCATGTTGTACTGTTCCAAACTCTTTATTATCAATAGAAAAAATAATTCATTTTCGCATATCCTTTAGTCTAACCACTGATTTTATTAACCATCATAATGTAATGTTGTTAATTGGAGCTTGAATGTCTTGTGTAATGTGTTTATCCTCGTGCTTTTTAGACTCTTCTTCTAGGTTTTTCACGTTTTTTCAGTTGTGTAAAGCGCCACCCACAGGCGTGAGGTATGTACTACAGCCCGTTCAACACAATCTGGTGGCTCCGTTTTTACGCAAATCTCTCGTTGCCAGCCTCCGTATTTACGAAATTAAAAGATTCGATTGGTGTGAAAAGTAAATCCGATTCGGAGGCCCTAGACTTCGTGTGCATATGACCTTAGGTTTTACCTGTACCTTAACTGTCTGTCTGTGTCTGTGTCTGTGTCTCTGTGTGTGTGTGTGTGTGTGTGTGTGTGTGTGTGTCTGTGTGTGTGTGTGTGTGTGTCTGTCTCCCCCCATGTCCTTTCATATCTTGGCCAGTCATGTTAATTCCACTTGTCCTTCCCTACAAAGCATTATTTCCAACCTGTGTTTAATTTCACCTCCGGTGTCTCCTCTCTCTTTGTGTCACACAGTGGAGGGCATGGGAAGGGACAACACGGAAGGTTCCGGAGAAAAGATCAAGAAGCGCGTGAAGACGCCCTACGCTCTCAAACGCTGGCGCCCGGCCACCTGGGTCATCTCCGCCGGAGATCCGCTGGACGCCGAGGTCAACAACAACACGCACAGTGGCACAACCAGGGGTGGCAACCACAACACCTCGACCCAGCGACCCAAATCCACCACCGCCATCTACCTGGGCGGCCGCGGGGGCACCATGACCTCTGCTTACGGCCCCGATCCCAACGACCACTCGCGGGTCTAAACTTTGAGTATACTACCAACTTCCCCCCACCCCCCACCCCAAGCCCCACCAATATATAATATGCCTGTAGAGTTTGAGACTGACCGAACTGGGTTAAATCAGTGCTGGGGGCATCGTAATCGGATAGTTAATGGACAGCAACGCATTGCTACAGAGCTCAGACTTGTTTTGCCAATCAATACTCCCTGTTCATAGTTTACCCTTAAAACCTCGAAACCTTACGTTTTTTTAGCCGCGCTCAGAGGACTGGAGCAAAGGCGGGTTGCAGTGGTGGAGGGGGTGACTGGAGTCAAATGGAAGAGTTTTATTTGTTTGTTTGTTTTTCGTTTGTTTCCTTTAAGTGCTGGATGTAATATTGTTCCTCGTTGGCCCCTGTGACCAGATGGCTTTAAGAAAAACAATCTCAGCTATGCAGGATTCCATCAACTCTGAGTGGTCTCCAAGTTTTTAAAATCAGTCATGTTGTTTTGTTTTCATATAATGTGATGTAAAGTTTTGATTATGTGAATTTGAGCTTTTTTTCTTTTTAAATGTTCCTTTTTTACTTTGCACTTTTTTAATGTAAAAAAATCGCAATTCTTGAATCAGTATCTATGATGACCACCATGAAGAATGGTCTTTAAACTTAAAAACTAAAATGAAAAGAAAGTAAAAAAAGATGACCTGACAATGTTGAATATAAAATCAGTGTGTTTGCCTATATAGGTTATTTGGTCTGTGCTACAGGAACTCTCCTACGACGCTAACAGCAGTCTTTAAGGCTGACAGACTGACAATGCTGTAGCGCTCTTTAGTTGGACTCTGATTTTAGCGTCTCCTTAAATGTTTTCTTTTTTCTCATTCTTTTCTGTCGATTTTCTATCCTACTCTTGAAGACGTGCAATAGTCTGTAGTTTTCTTTTTACGTAATGTTTAGCAAAAATCATTTTTTTTTTTAATTGTTGGTGAAATTGTTTTTGTATTATGATTTATAATGTCTGTGCTTGAAATTGCAAAAAGAAAAAAGGTTGCACTTATCTGTCACACAATCCCCCACACATGCAAGACCTGCCCTCCTTACTTACGTAAACTTCCCAACGGATGACAATCCTGCTGTCCCCTCTCCTGGAGAGCCGTGTTATAAAATGATCGGGCGGACAAAAGCACTAACGCCCCCACCTGCACCACCCTCTCGCAATTATCAGGGGGGCCGTGTTTCGGGAGCTGTTTTTTTTTTTTTTTTCTGTTTTTTTTTCTGTTTTTTATTTTTTTTTTTCTGTTTTTTATTCTTTTTTTTCCACCCCCTTTTGGTTTTAGTTGCATGCCGTCAGGGCTGTAGATGGGCGAAGTGCGAGAGCACTTATGGACTTCTTGTATTTCCGACTCTTAACTGAAGATGCTTAACTTCTGATTTGTATATGTGTGGAGAACAAACACAATGCTATCATGGGTCATGTTCTCAAATGTCCTCATTGTCTGAACTTGCCTCGTAATGTGTGTGTGTGTGTGTGTGTGTGTGTGTGTGTGTGGGGCGGAGAGAAGGAATGAGAGTATGAGGTCCTTTTTGTGTATTCTCTTGTATGTATTGTAATCTGTGTGTATGAGTGAGTGTGCGTGCGTGTGTGTGTGTGTGCGCGTGTGCATACATGCATCTCTTATCTATGAGTGTGTGTAAATGAGTAAGTGTGAACGGTGAAAATGCATGCGGCCCTTCCCTACAATGGTCAGGGTTCCCCTTCTTGAATGTAAGGAGCTTGAAAGGTCAGTCGCTCAAAGTTCATAGGTCAAGCACACAAAACCCTGAACAGTGTCTAAATGCACAGTGCATGCTAAGCTACCCCCTTTCCTCACACACCTCAGCGGCATTGTGCGCTATGCACACACAACATAGGATGCAAGTAGCTTGTCACAACCCTCAGTATGTGAGTGTGTGTGTGTGTGTGTGTGTGTGTGTCTGTGTGTCTGTTTGTGTGTGTGTCTCCCTCTCTCTTTCTCTCTCTCTCTCTCTCTCTCTCTCTCGGTGTGGTGCATGCCCAAAGCTTAAGAGCACAAGAGAAAACCCTCACCTGTTTTCGTGTCTTAACATCCCAACATCAGCAGAATGCGGCTACTGTTTACTCTGAGACAGTGTTGTGTGTGTGTGTGTGTGTGTGTGTGTGTGTGTGTGTGTGTGTGTGTGTGTGTGTGTGTGTGTGTTGAGAGGTCGAGGAAGGTTGTGTGTATGCTGTTAATTTAATAAGCTCGACATTCATTTGGCTGACTATGGCCTGAATCTTTCCAGTCTATCATAAATGTCCAAGTAGTCTGTAGTTTCAACTGCTCTCATTCATGTGGAATGCTATCTCATTGTATGTTTTGAGTTATGTGATTTGTATAACGAGTCGATGACTGTAAAATTGTATTATTATTATTACATTCTGCATTTTAATAAATTATAACCTGCATTCAGTGATCCGTTGGATGTGAGGCGCCATCTTGTGGACGTATCTACACTAAGACACACAAAAAATGAAATAGCATGTCCTAATAGGCTAGGTGCACGAAATACTCAGTGTGGGCTGTTTGTTTCCTGTTTAGCCAGGTGTATTTGAACCTGCCGCTATTCTGAATGTAATTAGCGTCTACACAGACCTGGTTAGGTGTTGCACCTAGTAAATCAGCGTTACGATAAAGAAGGACGTGTAGACACTAATAACATTCAGAATAGTGGCAGGTTCAAACACACCTGGCTAAACAGGAAACAAACAGCCCACACTGAGTATTTCGTGCACCTAGCCTATACTATGTCAGTTTGTGAAGGGTTTTTGTGAAGGTTTAAGTTAACCAAAAACGTCCTAATGATTGTCAGTCTTTCTAACCACATTTGTTCTACACCTGTGAAAGTGAGGCGTCTGCACAGTCTTAGTTTCTGACAGATGTAGCCTAGCTGTTCCCTATTAAAACAGGCAACTGTAGTCATTGAGACGATCTCGCATTGCGGGCTGTTTTAAGTCACAGCATGTAGCCTATGACTAGTATTAAGCAGGAAAGCATCGTTACCATAAGCTGATAATATTATGGAGGCAACATATGAAGATTACTTTGAACTGGTCTTAACTGTAATAGTGTCCTTTACTCTTAAACCTTGCGTTGTTCATTAAAGCTTAGCTCAGGTCGCTTCTGGATGAAATCGGTTGCTTTGCTTCACTGGACGGTCCCTCACCTGTCATGAGAAGAGGGTGTTTCTATTCAGCGAACGGGAGAAGAGGAGGCGTGACGGAGCGGTAGCGGTTAGAGCACGCACTCAAAGTGGTGAGTGCGACTGCGAAGTAGCATGGAGTCCCGGGGGAGCGGACGATAACGAGACGGTAGCCGCACTAGGGGGACTCGGTTTATATACACACACACACACACGTTTAGACATGCGTTGGGGTTAGACAGCTGTCCTACGTTATTGCAGACATTTTGGGGAAGGCACGAAAGATGGATATTACCGACGGCACACTGCGCTTGGTCAGGATGAAGGTGCGCTGCATTGCTTGGTGACGACCGAAGACACAGGGAGCCGGAGGCTGATGGTTTCCCCGCGGAGGGTAACTCATTTCACCAAGTTGGATGTGTGTAAACAGTATATGAAGTGAACTGAAATACTCGCGCGGCTATGTCCCTGACAACTCAGCCCGAGACGAGGAAGTTCACTCGCGGACTCAGCAAACCGGGCACCGCTGCCGAGCTACGACAGAGCGTCTCTGAGGTGGTTCGCACCTCCGTTCTGGTGGTGAGTGGAAGCCTTCATAAACATTCAAAACCCTTCGCACTTTTTTCATTATGAAATCTCAGTTTTGTTCGCTTGTGTCGGACTTTATGCTGCGATATCCTGAGGCACTCAGTGTCCTTAATAGTGAATGTGGGACAAAGTAATTAGGTGGCTCCAATGAGAGTCCAGTATTAAAAAGTGAAAGTGGGCCAGATAGGTGTCGACTTTGTACATTGACCAAAGAAAATGTACTATGGTTTCTATGTACTATGTACTATGGCTATCTCAGCACGGGTTATATGGTAATGGAGGAATGACGTTCGGAGGTTGCCATTTGGTCACTATGGTTAGCCTCAGGCACTGCATTCATATAAGCATATTCTCCTAGACTAATGTAGTAGCCTATACTCTCTGACTGTGAAGTGTATACATTAGTTCTAACATTATCGCCTTACCATGTAGCAGAAAAATGTTTGACGCAGACGCAATAAAGTCTACAAAACACTTGACTATATTGATACAGCAAACGTTTGGTTGAGGAGAGATATAGTTGTGATGGTTCAAACAGTTCACAGACAGGTCCACATAGCTTACATTTACATGTATTCACATTTAAACACCTCATAGATTACATTTCCGTTCATATTTTTGCAATACATATCTGTCCTCAACTGCTCCTGCCAATGGTACAGCATCAGACTTGTGAGGACTGGAAAACTGTCGGATAAGCACACTGGCCAGCTGGTTTTCATTTGGCAATGTGTGTTCCAAAAGGCTCCTTGAAGCGGATATGCACTTGCTGCAGTCCCAACTTCTCTCTCTCTCTCTCTGTTTTGAAAACTGTCAAGTAAATGTCCAGCACTATCCAGTTTTTATAACTGCTGATTGATTAGTAAAGGCTGTTGACTATTACACATTTCACTGCTACAAGATGTGTTAATGATCTCAACCTGTTTCCTGTGCCTAATACCTGCTCTTGGTCTAAACGTTTTTAGAGTGCAGTAATTAATATTCAAGCTGTTTGGATATTCATTTCTATGTAAGAAAGACCAACATTTTCTCCATTTTATAAAAGTCTAGGCCATTGACATCCAGCCCAGGACATCTGATGGGAGCTCTTTAGATGTGTTATCTTTATCCTCCCTCAACATGAACAAGTAGCTCCGCCAAACGCTTCTTAGAGGACTGGACCTAGATTGTGGATTGTTGCCTATACAGATCTTAATCATGCTTGTTTGTGCAAATACTAGTAAGTGGGACAACTATTGTTCCGCTGGGAAACAGGAAACCCACTGACAGACACATTTAATAAACGGTTTGACTGTTAGTACACTCTGGCATACTCTCGTTTGGCTCAGGGTGCTCTTGGTGACGGCCTCTGACTGTCCTGGGGGGCGTTGCTTGGCAACGACAGTACACACTCACTCTCTCTCCCTCTCTCTCACACACACATACACACACTATCCAGGCTTTGGGTGAGAAAGGGAACCCGGGTCGATCCCAATGTGTGTTACGCTCACCTTTTCACTTATTTATAATGCTGCACTTGCAGAGTCGGTTGGTTGATGGCCACAGTAGCAATGCATGATGGGAAGGTACTATGTGTGAGATAACTCAGTGGGAGTTTGTCAGGTGACATCCCTGAGCACAGAGGTGGTTTGACGCCACAGAGATTGATCATTTAAATCCCCAATTACAAGCTGTTTATCAATCAAACCTAATCAATATACAGTCCAATCCAATATCCAGTACAGATTGTTGGGAAAAAATATGGAATGGATAATATGCCATGTGCAAATTTCATAAAAAAATGCCTGACCCAACTCAATTGAAACAGACGCTATCCCAATCCTACTGCTTTTCCTGCACATGTGTGTAAATAATGCATGGCAGCTCCTGGCTCTCTTGTGTTGGTCTCTCTCATATGCAAAACAAGGTCACCCAGTGAAGCTGCGGTCTTAGTTTAACCCGTAAGACTCCAGCTGGGACTTGATGGTGAGGTCGCATCTGATGTATGAAAGCATTCAGTCACCGACTTTATGAAATGAGCTAAAAAAATGAAAAATTGTTGAGGAAAGCCGCTTGAAAAACTATGGGTCAATTCTAGCGGGACAGTGGAACTTTCAATCAAGTTCTTTTCTGTAATTGACTGAGTGGAAATCAAACTGATCCATTACATGTATTAGGCTGATTGCTGTTCTTTTCAGTCTAGTCAAAACAGACCTTTTAATCTTCTTATGGGATACAGATACAGGATGTGTCTATTCACTGGATATCCATACCTGGTGAAGGGTGGGCATTTGGTTTGCTCTTGATGCCCTGAGAATGGGCAGGATGCAGAGCCTAAGAGCAGAGGATTATGGGATGTTGGAGGACTGTGCCATGTCATCTGAATGAGGCAGCACTGGGCCAGACAGGGCTCTCTTGGGCCAATGATTCCAGGTCATTTGCAGATCAAACAGATTTGTGCTGTGCTATATATGTTTGTGTGTGTGTGTGTGTGTGTGTGTGTGTGTGTGTGTGTGTGACAGACAGAGAGAGAGAGAGAGATCGCTGTGTGTGTAAAGAAGGGGGGCATACTCAGTGAACCGTGCCTATTTGTCGTCTGTTTGAATGCACATGCATGTGCGCACACGCATACCCACACACACACGCACCCACACGTACACACGCACACACACGCACGCACACACATAAGCACACACAGACACACACACACAGACACACTCGTTTGGATGACTGATTTGCAGATTCAGTAGTTCCATTCGCCTGCTCTTGTTTTATAGCATTCTGTGCAACTATTTACAGTGTTTCAGAGCCTGCTTCTTTACCACTACTACAAAATAAATCAGTTTGGAGCTGGTTATAGCGCAGGTGTCAAAACTAAAACCCTTTCTCTTCATATGTGATATCTGAAATGCTTGGCACATCTCCGTGTGCTGAAAGAGTTGAAATGTGACGTCCCTAAAGTGCCCTTAAAATACCCAATAATTCACCCTGTTGATCTGTGGCTGCCCAAAGCCTGCCCTCTGCCCAGTGTGCTCTACGATGGCACAGTGCGACCCGATGCAGCCCAAGTTGTAGATGGGAGAGTTTTTAAAGCGGTTATTCTGACAGTGATCGATGTCCTCAATGTCACATTGCAAAAATACCTCCATCCCCGGAGGCCACACTGCTCTCCAGGGTCCTACAGCCTGTTGGGTTCTTTAATAGGTTGGCCACAAGAGTCTGGAATAACTGTGGTCTCTTCTCTGAAGAAACACGTTACATACCCTTATCCAAGGGATTTTCTCCTGAAATACATCCAATACAATTAGCCTAATTGCATCTGTTTAACTCCACCAACATTTCTGGAACCCAACTGGATAGGGACATAGAATAGAATTGTGGCCTCCCCATACATGCTAGTTAGCATCAGTGTGTGAAGTGCTTGTCATTTGTTGTTAGTGTGAGTATGGGCTGCTGCTCTCTGTCTGTATGAGATACCCTACCCTGGCAGCGTAATGAGGACATTACTGAGGAGAGGTCCAGCAGGGGTCAAAGGTCATCTTTTACATGAGCCAGGTCAGGGTCGTGTTACCTTTCTTTCTTACGTTCGTTCTATGTTTCACATATAACACACATACACACACACACACACACACAGACACACAGACACACACACACACACTTAGGTACCCTGGATGAGAGCAGAACCTCTCAAATACTTGCCTTCCATCGCCAGGTCGTAGATAAGGCATCTGTATCCTCTCTGTGCGTGCCCATGCCTCACTGACTAACTCAGAGCCTAGACGACGCACTATATAGGAAGACTCTCTCCCCTTTTGTTATTTATAGTTTAGTAAAAAAAAAAGATCACAAACACAAAAAAGCCATTAGAAAAACCCTGTGTTATTAACATGACATAACATTCAGGAACTGGCAAAAGCATTCTTCAGACGGACATCAACACTGTGTGTGTGTGTGTGTGTGTGTCTCTGTGTGTGTGTGTGTGTGTGTGTGTGTGTGTGTGTGTGTGTTAGTGTGTTAGTGTGTGTGTGTGTGTGTGTGTGTGTGTGTGTGTGAGTGTGTGTGTGTGTGTGAGTGTTAGTGTGTGTGTGTGTGTGTGTGTGTGTGTGTGTTAGTATGTATGTGTGTGTGTCCGACTGCGGATCAGGCTTTTATGATGCATAATTGAGACGGAGCTTCCTGCAGTTTAATCTCCTCCTTCTGTCTCCCTCCAGTGCATGGAGGCCTGGGCGTGTGTGTTAGTGTGTGTGTGTGTGTGTGTGTGTGTGTGTGTGTGTGTGTTTGTGTGTGTGTGTGTGTGTGTGTGTGTGTGTGTGTGTGTGTGTGTGTGTGTGTGTGTGTGTGTGTGTGTGTGTGTGTGTGTGTGTTTGTGTGTGTGTGTGTTAGTGTGTCTGTCTCCCTCCAGTGCATGGAGGCCTGGGCGTGTGTGTGTGTGTGTGTGTGTGTGTGTGTGTGTGTGTGTGTGTGTGTGTTAGTGTGTGTGTGTGTGTGTGTGTGTGTGTGTGTTAGTGTGTGTGTGTGTGTGTGTTTGTGTGTGTGTTAGTGTGTCTGTCTCCCTCCAGTGCATGGAGGCCTGGGCGTGTGTGTGTGTGTGTGTGTGTGTGTGTGTGTGTGTGTGTGTGTGTGTGTGTGTGTGTGTGTGTGTGTGTGTGTGTGTGTGTGTGTGTGTGTGTGTGTGTGTGTGTGTGTGTGTGTGTGTGTGTGTGTGTGTGTTAGTGTGTCTGTCTCCCTCCAGTGCATGGAGGCCTGGGCGTGTGTGTGTGTGTGTGTGTGTGTGTGTGTGTGTGTGTGTGTGTGTGTGTGTGTGTGTGGTTTGTGTGTCTGTCTCCCTCCAGTGCATGGAGGCCTGGGCGTGTGTGTGTGTGTGTGTGTGTGTGTGTGTGTGTGTGTGTGTGTGTGTGTGTGTGTGTGTGTGTGTGTGTGTGTGTGTGTGTGTGTGTTAGTGTGTCTGTCTCCCTCCAGTGCATGGAGGCCTGGACTCTTTGGGGTGCAGCGAAGGCTTGCTGATTAAATATCTGCCCCTCATTAATTATGGATGGGCGCAGGTAAGGTGTCCGGGGCTATTTTTACGCTCCCTTTGTCGGCTGTGCCGCGGTGATAGGACACGGGAGACCCAGGGTGCCGTGCGGCTGTTTAGACAATCCACAGATCTCCATATACTCTGGAAGAGCTGGGAGTGGAAGGGTCCAGATGGCAATGAGTCGCACCCAGAGTGATTGGAGGTTGATTGTGCAGCTCAAGTGTTTTTTTTTTTTTTTTTCAAAGTGTTCGTAGTTACGGGTAGTCAGTGGTTAGGAGAGAGGGTTCATGAAAGAGGAACAGTTTGTTCTGGAATGTTCCTCAGGTGTTTCGTGCACTGGGGTGTGATGTTGACCTAAACTGCACTTCAGATTCATGGCTTTGAGGCCTGGCATAAACCTGCACTATTATAGTATTAACCCTCTCAGGTTAAAGGCATTGTGTATGATATTCAGGAACAGTTGACAAATAATATTTTTCTTGTTTATGAGGGTGTGTCTGTGTGTTTCTCTAATTTTAATCTTTCTTGTTTCTAGTATGTAAGGAAGTTTGTTTGTAACTGTGTATATGTGTGTGCGTGGATGAGCGTGTGTGCGTGTGTGTGCGTGTGTCTGTGTGTGTGTGTGAGCGATTCTGTGTTGTCTGTGTGCCTGCAGCTCGGACTGACAGATGCATTTCTAACTGAATCACGGCGGAACAGAACAGCGGTGAAAGCCCACTGCTGCCCAATCA
>NC_137912.1:7430734-7435734 GCF_963457725.1 Sprattus sprattus | reverse complement strand
AACACATTGACACACACGTGAACTTGCTTTTTCACATATTCACATTGAGTGGAACACACACACACACACACACACACACACACACACACACACACACACACACACACACACACACACACACACACACACTTACTTTCTAGAAAAATCCCCCAGAAAACCACTCCCTCACATCTCCACCCAAATGTTCATCCTCACATGTGCATCCACTCATGTCCACAGACCCTCTCTCTCTCTCTCTTAGTGCAGTAAATTGCATTACGTTCTGTACTAGTCCACCCAGGCCAAATCAAGCCCTTGGAGTGACACACACACACACACACACACACACACACACACACACACACACACACACACACACACACACACACACACACACACACACACACACACACACACACACACACACACACACACACACAGACACACACACACACACACACACACACACACACACACACACACACACACACACACACACACACACACACACACCGCCCAGGCCAAATCAAGCCCTTGGAGTGAAGTAAAAGCCTGACATCAGAGCTCCTTCTCCAGGCCTCTCCCCTGAGTGTCCCCTCTCCGCCTCCAGCCTGGTTGCTAGGCGCTGGTCCCCTCTCTCCTCCTCTCCCCAAGCTTGTGAGTTCAGCTCTGGCCCCTTCTCTCCTCCTCTCCCCCAGCTCGTAAGTTCGGATCTAAGCCCCTTCACTCCTCCTCTCCTCCAGCTCGTGAGTTTGGATCTGGGTCTATTCTCTCCTCCTCTCCCCCAGCTCGTGAGTTCGGCTCTGGGTCTCTTCTCTCCTCCTGTCCCCCAGCTTGTGAGTTCGGCTCTGGGTCTCTTCTCTCCTCCTCTCCCCCAGCTTGTGAGTTTGGATCTGGGTCTCTCTCTCCTCACGGTCTCCCTAGGGCATTGGGCCTCGCTAGAGTAGGCCTGATTTCATGCTTGAGTAAGGCGCTGGACTCTAGGCTACACTGTACTACATCTCTGCGCCCTGGGGCCAAACTGGGATGTGTGTGTTAAGACTTCCCAGTACAGAGAGACAGATAGCGGGAAAGAGGAAAATACAGTTAGAGAGTGTGTGTTAGATAGATAGTTAGATAAACAGATAGATGGGATAGCTAGATAGATGGATGAATAGATCTATTAGATAGACAGAAAGACGGATAGATAGATAAATAAATAGATATATACGTAGATAGATGGCTGGATGGTAGATGAATGATGATGGATGAATAGGGAGAGATTGTGTCCTTTAAACACCCAGAGAGGGAGATAGTGGCTAATTGGGAGCCTGGCTGGCTCACAGCTGAGTGGAGCTGGCTGCAGGCGCTGGCCCCTTCACTCCTCCTCTCCCCCAGCTCGTGAGTTTGGCTCTGGGTCTCTCTCTCTCCTCCTCTCCTCCAGCTCGTGAGTTTGGCTCTGGGTCTCTCTCTCTCCTCCTCTCCTCCAGCTCGTGAGTTCGGCTCTGGGTCTCTCTCTCTCCTCCTCTCCCCCAGCTCGTGAGTTTGGCTCTGGGTCTCTCTCTCTCCTCCTCTCCTCCAGCTCGTGAGTTTGGCTCTGGGTCTCTCTCTCTCCTCCTCTCCTCCAGCTCATGAGTTCGGCTCTGGGTCTCTCTCTCTCCTCCTCTCCTCCAGCTCATGAGTTCGGCTCTGGGTCTCTCTCTCTCCTCCTCTCCTCCAGCTCGTGAGTTTGGCTCTGGGTCTCTCTCTCTCCTCCTCTCCTCCAGCCTGTGAGTTTGGCTCTGGGTCTCTCTCTCTCCTCCTCTCCTCCAGCTCATGAGTTTGTCTCTGGGTCTCTCTCTCCTCAAGTTCTCCCTGAGTGGAGCTGGCTGCAGGCGCTCCTCTGTGGATGAGTGCACAGGGCTCCAGAAACCGAGGCAGACAACAGGGGAGAAATGGAGAGAAAGTTTGGATGAGACACTACTCATTTCCTTTACCATACATCTTTGTGTGTATGCTTAGCGCTAACATTTAGAAATGAAGACAGGACAAGAGAGGTATAGAAATCATGGCTAGCGACTGGACAGAATAGCGAGTCTAGTAAAGACTCTTTTGTACCAGTGCTATAATTCCTGTCTCACTCCAACAGCCTACTGTACTTCCAAATCCATATACCTTAGAGATGGCTTTCCCTGTCTTGGCTCACTGGCTCTTTATCCACTCATGCAGTTGGAAAAGGAACTCTGGTAAATCCAGCGCTGGATCCGTAACCCCCTGACGTCAGTAATGGATGACACAGACTGAGCTTCCGTTGATCGCTTGACACAAAGTCCTCAACTGGCATTTTATGAAAACACATCTCGGATTGATGAGAATTAAACATATTTCCTCAACTAGGATTTCTTAGGACTTTTAGTATGTTATTCTGGACACCTCATAGAAATGATCTATGCTGAAAATTAGTTCAATTTTTGGCTCCAAGATCTGTGACTTTGCCTGGTCTCTCAGTTCGTTCTATTTAGTTGTACACTCATGAACCAGGAGAATATAAGCAGGAGAGCAAGCTACTTATTGGACGCCATGGAGACTTGGTTCTGGTTCCAGAGATTGGTGTTCAGGTTGGCTGGGGGAGGCTGGAACGGCTTTGCAGAAAAGTAACCACAGAAGCACTTGGCTCCCATCTAGGAAGTCCAGCACCACTCCAGAAAGCATCACTTTCGCAGCATGACTTTTTCAGGAGCTGACATTTGTTGTTCTTTGTACACCTCATCTACCTTTCCCCCTATGATGTGCCAGTGGCCACGTTCAAGTGTGTCTGTGGTGGTCTGGCTGTGTGCTGCTGGGTGACGTGGTGGAAGTCTGAGGGGAGTTCATGCAGAGTGCTCCTCAGTAGGTCAGTGAGCATGCTGAACGCTCCCCGAGCACGGGGAGAGCCAAGACCCGACTGGAAAAGTTGTGAGCCACGTTAGCGCTGCTCGCTTCAGTGTCTCTCCAAACGCCTGATCTTATTATCGGTGGCCCTAGGGGGGGCTGGGATGGCTGGGAAATGAGCCGAACTTGGGATGTGGGAAGAAGTGCCTTGGACAGATTTAGGTCCAGGTTTGACTGTCAAGTTCTGTAGCTTTTATGTGCTTTGTTATGGGAGTGAAATGTTCTGCAGCTGGTAGGCTACTTTGTTAAGAGACTCACTGTATATCGAGTCTGACCTGAGAGCAACTCTTTTAAAGCAAGTCATCTTTTGGGCCGTGTAACTTGTGTTATATGAAGGGACATTGAGAGACTACCGATGTCTGGTTTGTTTTTTTGTTGGTATTTTTTTATGTGTGTAAAAATAAGCACATTATATATTGAGTTTGACCTGATAGCAACTCTTTTAAAGTATGTCATGTTTTGGGCCGTGTAACTTGTGTTATAAGAAATGGCACTGAGAGACTACCGATTTCTTGTATCTTTTTTTGTTGGTGTTTTTTTTAATGTGTAAAAGCACACACATTGTCACCATGCCATGCCAAGGGACAACGGATGAAAACTAGCTAACCAAGCTAATTCCGGTGCATTTACATTTTCTGTGAACTGTTTATCAATGTACACTGTCCCTTTTCAAATAAACGCATAAATAAATAAATAAATAAATAAATAAATGTTTGTGTTTTGTTTCAGATGTCCATGCTGCGGAGACAGGGGCGCACCCTCTACCCCACCGTACCGGAGAACGCCCAGAAGGAGGCCCAGAGTCTGTTCGTCAAAGAGGTGAGCGCCCAAACACCGACCACTCACAGCGCACAGCAAAGCCATTCACAGCCATACTCTCACCATTCAGCGCCGAAACACCAACCACTTACAGCTTACAGCGAAGCCAACCACAGCCATACTCTCACCATTCAGCGCCGAAACACCAACCACTTACAGCGCACAGCAAAGCCAACCACGACCATACTCTCACCATTCAGCACCAAAACACCAACCACTTACAGCTTACAGCAAAGCCAACCATGACCATACTCTCACCATTCAGCACCAAAACCACTTACAGCTTACAGCAAAGCCAACCACGACCATATTCTCACCATTCAGCACCAAAACCACTTACAGCTTACAGCAAAGCCAACCACGACCATACTCTCACCATTCAGCACCGAAACATCAACCACTTACAGCTTACAGCAAAGCCAACCACGACCATACTCTCACCATTCAGCACCGAAACACCAACCACTTACAGCGCACAGCAAAGCCAACCGCAGCCATTCACAGCCATACTCTCACCATTCAGCACCAGAACACGCACCACTTACAGATTACAGCAAAGCCAACCACGACCATTCAGAGCCATACTCTCACCTCTCAGCACCAAAACACCAACCACTTATAGCTTACATCAAACCCAACCACATCCATTCAGAGCCATACTCTCACCTCTCAGCACCAAAACACCAACCACTTACAGCAAACCCAACACATCCAGTGTCAGCCTTTCAGAGCCATACTCTCACCTCTGAACACTTCCCACATTACCTTCACGTTTAGTCATTTAGCAGACACCCTCATTCAAAGCAACTGACAATATAGTAAGGATATACACGTTTCCCATCAGCATGTGTGCTGGCTGAGTATCGAACCCATGACCTTAGTGTTGTTTGGAGCTTGCGCTACCTGCTCACCTACAGGATAACATAAGCCAATCAGAGTCCATTTTCACTAAAGAACCCATTCAGTGTCATGCAATAATAGCTTTCTGTCCCCGTCCAACTCTCCAATCCTGTACCAATTAGAGTCCTCCTGTGACCACTCTATATACCGAGCCACATTCACCCATTCACACGCCAACGAGTGTTCTTCTCACCCTATAGAGGATGTGTGAACCCATCCCATTTTTATTTCTACTAGCCACATTCCACATCAGCCAACACCAGCATCCTCTACCCACCGCTACTCCTGCCAACTGCGACCGCAAGCAGCTCCCTCTCGGTTCTAAGGGATTTGTGGTCGGGAGAGCAGACGCTGTCTTATTAAAAGCAGATCTTCGGTGGTGTTAAAAGTGGGGGAGACTTCCCCTGAAGCCA
>NC_137912.1:7413234-7415734 GCF_963457725.1 Sprattus sprattus | reverse complement strand
TGTATTGTATTGTATTGTATTGTATTGTATTGTATTGATATTATATTGATATTGATATCGATATTGATATTGATAGTATTATATGTAGGTGTAGTAATATGTGTGTATGTTAACATGGCGGAAGTGTTTAAAAGCAGGCCCAGGTTTTTTTCTCTCTAATTTGAATGTGTTTTAACTGCCTGTGTGGGCGTTCTTATATCTTTAAATACTGTATGTGAACTATAGAGTTGATGTGTGTGTACTGGTGCGAAGGCTGTGATTGAGAATGAGAGTGCTCTGTGCAGGGGGTGTTCTCTGTGACGTGTCCCCACCCTGACATCTTCCTGGTGGCCCGGGTGGAGAAGGTGCTCCAGGGGGGCATCGCTCACTGTGCCGACCCCTACATGAAGAGCTCCGACCCCGCCAAGGTGCCTCACACATCCCCCCCTGTTCCCCCCACTACCCCCCAAATGGCGGTTAACACACACATGTTACCCAGACTGCATATCTCATTTCACTCAGCGTATCTCATTTCACTCACTTCACACAGATCTACAAGACGTCTCAGACATCACACATTCCTCAAACACAGAACAGCGTTGCTACACACACACACACACACACACTCGATTTATCACATCACATGTCACATAGACCTCCCTTTATAATGTTCCTTTTGAAATAGTTAGAATGCAATTAAATTAAATCTGGACTAAATCTGGAAGTACTCACATGGTTCAGTTGAATACTTTATCTCTTTGAAGTGTCATAAAAGAGTTTGCCAAATTCACATTACTGATTGCAAGGTATTTAAAGTTATTTCCTGTCCAGCACCACACCAACCAGTCGTCTCTCTCCTCTCCTCTCCTCTCCTCTCCTCTCCTCTCCCTCATGTCTCTCAGGTGGCTCAGAAGGTGCTGAAGAATGCCAAGATGGCGTGCCACAGGCTGGGCCAGTACAGGATGCCTCTCGCCTGGGCTGCCAGGTACAATGTCCTGAACCAAGAGATACAGTACCGGTCAAAAGTTTGAACACACCTTCTTAAGTTTTTTCTTTACTTTTTTTATTTTCTACATGGTAGATAACACTTTTTTTGTTTAGTACATCGTTTTATATGTGCTCTTTCGTAGTATTAATGTCTTTAGTATTAATCTACAATGTAGAAAATAATAAAAATAAAGAAAAAACTTCTCAACAAAATTAAAGGTGTGTCCAAACTTTTGACTGGTACTGTATCTGTCCAGAAGGACATCAGATCAGATCAGTGTTCATGTGTCCTCAGGCCTGTGTTTAATCCTCACCTGTGCTCTCTATGTTTAAACCTCACCTGTGCTCTCTGTATTTAAACCTCACCTGTGCTCTCTGTGTTTAGGCCTGTGTTTAAACCTCACCTGTGCTCTCTGTGTTTAGGCCTGTGTTTAAACCTCACCTGTGTGCTCTCTGTGTCCAGGCCTGTGTTTAAACCTCACCTGTGCTCTCTGTGTCCAGGCATGAGTTTAAACCTCATCTGTGCTCTCTGTGTTCAGGCCTGTGTTTAAACCTCACCTGTGCTCTCTGTGTCCAGGCCTGTGTTTAAACCTCACCTGTGCTCTCTCTGTGTCCAGGCCTGTGTTTAAGGACGCCTCAGGGACCCTGGACAAGAGTGCGTCGTTCTCGCCCCTCTTCAGACAGGACAGCAACAAACTCTCAGATGAGGATCTATTCAAACTGCTGGCCGACTTCAAGAAGTGAGCCCAGGCCCTTGACTTTACTAAGACTTTTCTCATTCTTTTTTGAAAGTTAGATACCTGGATATTAGTCCAACTGGTTTGGGGGTCCAGTGGCAAAAATGGCTCTTGTTTTGTTCCCTTCTGCAGACCAGAGAAGATGGCAAAGCTTCCGGTGTTGCATGGCAACCTGGATGTGACAATAGAAAGCGTTGCGCCTGATGTATCAAGTAAGCCATCCCAACATTTGGTTTCCTGAGTTCCCCTTTAATCCACAAGTTGTGATTGGTCACATGTGCCCCTTTGTGTCCCCTCATTGGTCAGATTGTGTGACCTCCTCGTACATCCCTGTGAGGCCCTTCGTGTTGAACGGGAAGAGTGGAGCTCTGATGGAGGTTGAGGAGTTTGCGCCCTGCATCGCCAAGTGCTCACAGCCCTTCACCATCTACAACAACCACCTCTATGTGTACCCCAAACTCCTCAAGTACGACGGACAGAAGTCCTTTGCCAAGGTAGGAGCTCCCACAATCAGTTCTCCACTTATGTTGGATAAACTGAGTTTATCCAGCTGTCTTACTTTTTTAACTTTTTTAAGTTACTTTTTTAAGTGTTTTTTTTATTTATTCATGTTCTTATCAGTGAAGACCAAGTAAGGCTTTATCTTTAGGATCTTTAAATACAGTTTATAATTGAAGCATTACTGTCTAATGTTCTAAACTATAGTGTTCCCTCTCATCATAACTCACACAGTGAGTAGGCACACAATGGTCTCTTGTGTTTGGCCTAAAAGCCTCCTCTTCCACTGGTTTATTTAT
>NC_137912.1:7400734-7405734 GCF_963457725.1 Sprattus sprattus | reverse complement strand
TGGTCATCATCACTTGTCTCTGTTTCTCTCTATCCTCCTTCTCCTTGTATGCTAGTTATTCTATCTCCCTTTCTGAACGCATGCTCTCTCTGTTTCTCTCTATCCTCCTTTTTCTCTCTATCCTCCTTCTCCTTGTGTGCTAGTTATTCTATCTCCCTTTCTGAACGCATGCTCTCTCTGTTTCTCTCTATCCTCCTTTTTCTCTCTATCCTCCTTCTCCTTGTGTGCTAGTTATTCTATCTCCCTTTCTGAACGCATGCTCTCTCTGTTTCTCTCTATCCTCCTTTTTCTCTCTATCCTCCTTCTCCTTGTGTGCTAGTTATTCTATCTCCCTTTCTGAACACATGCTCTCTCTGTTTCTCTCTATCCTCCTTTTCTCTCTCTCCTCCCTCTCCTTGTGTGCTTGTAGTTATTCTATCTCCATTTCTGGGGGCCTTTGCCAACCTCTGTGGTGGTAGGTGTGACTCGTGCATCCCGTGCTCTGCTCTCCAATGGGCTAGAATGACGTCAGCATCTCAGTGACTGCACTGCAAAGAGGATGCTGGGATGATGAATGTCATGAATATTACATGTTATGTCATAAAGCCTTTTCCTGGTTTTGTTGCTGGGTTTTCCATTGAAGCTTGGTGTTCTTAGAGCGCTCTCGGTTACATTATTGTCTCGAAGGCATCCATTTACCAGTCTTGTGTTTGGCGGAAATGTTCAGTTTCATGTTCTGTTGATAAACATAAACACTAGATAGGCTGTTGTTGCACTGCAAAGCCATATCAATACCATACCATTCATTTCCTCATCAGCCTCTGCTAGGAATCCCTTTCCGGAAGGTTCTGCATGGGAGTCTGTTGACTTTTAAAGAAACTGATGCATGGACATCTGCTGATCTTGGTGATTTCTTTGTGAAATGATGTCCATGTAGAGGTTGTTCCTAAGGGGTCTATTGATGCATGTTGGCATGTTTTGTGCATTACTAGTGCCGCCCTCAGACAGTCTTCAGCAATGGAGTCAGATGGACACTGAAAGAAGTTCATGTACCAGGGCATAACTTTTTACATTCTCACTTTCTTTTCTTCTCTCTTCTCTCCTCTTCTCTTCTCTTCTCTTCTCTTCTCTTCTCTTCTCTTCTCTTCTCTTCTCTTCTCTTCTCTTCTCTTCTCTTCTCTCTCTCTCTCTCTCTCTCTTTCTCTGTCTCTCTCCTCTTCTCTTCTCTTCTCTCTCTCTCTCTCTCTCTCTCTCTCTGTCTTTCCCTCTCTCTTCTCTTCTCTTCTCTCTCTCTCTTCTCCTCTCTTCTCTTCTCTTCTCTTCTCATCTCTCTCTCTTGCTTCTCTTCTCTTCTTTTCTCTCTCTCTCTCTCTCTCTCTCCTCTCTCTCTCTCTCTCTCTCTCTCTCTCTCTCTCCCTCTCTTCTGTGCTCAGATCTCCAGCTAGACTACTCCTTGACAGACGACTTCTGCAGGAACCACTTCCTGGTTGGGCTGCTGCTGCGAGAGGTGGGCGGAGCCCTGCAGGAGTTCGGTGAGGTCAGACAGATCGCCATCCAGGTGTTGAAGAGCCTGATGATCAAACACACCTTTGATGAGCGCTACATCTCCAGGGTGAGGGCTCACAGCATCACGCACGCATGCGCACACACACACACACACACACACACACACACACACTCACATGATTGCAATCCAGGTGATGAAGCGCCTGATGATCAAACACACCTTTGATGAGCGCTACATCTCCAGGGTTAGGGCTCATGACATTTGGTCCTTAGCGTTGACCTTTTGAGTTCAAAGTATGTATGTATGAGGATGTACACAAATACATTTCAATTAGTAGATTGTTATTTATATTATTTGTTTATGTATATTGTTCTTTAATGTCCGATATTTGGTTATATGTTTGGTTATGTATTCCGTAATTATTGTGTTGTGTATGTGTGCATATGTTTCAGAGCCAGCAGGCACGTCTGGCCACCCTGTACCTGCCTCTGTTTGGCCTGCTGCAGGAGAACGTGCACAGGCTCAACGTCAAAGAGAGCTCCCCCCTAATCACCACTGTAAGAACACACACACACACACACACACTCACACAGACATACAGTATGTGCATCGACACACACACACGTGCAACCACACACACACACACACACACACACACACACACACACACACACACAGAAATGTGCATCCACACACTCGCTGCCCCTCATTGACTTTGTTTCTGCGTTCCTCTCAGAATGGCAGAGACGACCCTCTCTCCGCCATCTCCACGGTGACCCCACAGAGACCAGGAGGCAGTCTGGACAACAGCCTGCACAAGGACGTGTTTGGGGTCATCTCTGGCACAGGTGGGCTTTGGGCTACAACATCTTCACAGCTAAAACACACTCTTTACTTCTTCTTTGTCTTGGTCTATCTTAAAAAGCCATCCTCTGGGGGTAATATATGAGGTGTGATTGTGGTATGTTCACTTCATTTTCCTTGTTGTGATTGTTTGTTTGTTTGTTTGTTTGTTTGTTGGTTGGGTTCTCTCCCCTGTGGTCCAGCCTCCCCCCACGCATCCTCCACGCCTAACATCAACTCTGTGAGGCACGCAGAATCCCGCGGCTCGCTGATCAGCACCGACTCTGGCAACAGTCTTCCTGACAAGGGCAGTGAAAAGACCAACTCTCTCGACAAGGTATTATACTGCCCCCATGTGGCCGGAGGACAGACTATGCAAGGTCGAAGAATTTCATCTATCTGTCTGATGGTCTATCTGTCGGTCAGTCTGTCAGTCAATCTGTTGGTCTTTCTGTCTGTGTGTCTGGCAGTTAGTCAGTCTGCTGATCTATGTGTGTGTACTGTATGTATCTGTAAGCTCTGCAGTCTTATTCCTCTTGTTAGGTGAACACAAACAAACTCCTGCTCCTTATTAGTTGTTTAAGACCACATCCTCCCTAACCTGGTAACATCTCATCCTTGACCCCTGGCAGCAGCGAGAAAGGTTCACCCGCCGGCACACCCTCACGGTGCTGCCGATCCCGCCGGAGCCCGATGACTCCTCCCTTCTGAGCCGGGCGGCCAAACGCTTCACCATGGACTTCTCTCTGCTCCCAAGCCACGCCCCAAAGCTCGAGCACACACACACATCCCTCCACGACATCCAAGTAAACTCACACACTCCTGTGTGGACGTGTGAAGTGTGTAGTGTCCCATGCTCGGGGAATGCTTTGCCTTAGTCTTTAGTTTTTTCCCGCGTGTGTTCTACTCTCCCACTGCATTGAGGGTCGGTTCTTTAGAGACACCCCCTCAAACCTCTACTGTGTGTTCTACTCTCCCCCTCCATTGAGGGTCGGTTCTTTAGAGACACCCCCTCAAACCTCTACTGTGTCTTCTACTCTCCCCCTCCATTGAGGGTCGGTTCTTTAGAGACACCCCCTTAAACCTCTACTGTGTGTTCTACTCTCCCCCTCCATTGAGGGTCGGTTCTTTAGAGACACCCCCTCAAACCTCTACTGTGTGTTCTACTCTCCCCCTCCATTGAGGGTCGGTTCTTTAGAGACACCCCCTCAAACCTCTACTGTGTGTTCTACTCTCCCACTGCATTGAGGGTCGGTTCTTTAGAGACACCCCCTCAAACCTCTACTGTGTGTTCTACTCTCCCACTCCATTGAGGGTCGGTTCTTTAGAGACACCCCCTCAAACCTCTACTGTGTCTTCTACTCTCCCACTCCATTGAGGGTCGGTTCTTTAGAGACACCCCCTCAAACCTCTACTGTGTGTTCTACTCTCCCACTTCATTGAGGGTCGGTTCTTTAGAGACACCCCCTCAAACCTCTACTGTGTGTTCTACTTTCCCACTCCATTGAGGGTCGGTTCTTTAGAGACACCCCCTCAAACCTCTACTGTGTGTTCTACTCTCCCACTTCATTGAGGGTCGGTTCTTTAGAGACACCCCCTCAAACCTCTACTGTGTGTTCTACTCTCCCACTGCATTGAGGGTCGGTTCTTTAGAGACACCCCCTCAAACCTCTACTGTGTGTTCTACTCTCCCACTGCATTGAGGGTCGGTTCTTTAGAGACACCCCCTCAAACCTTTACCGTATCTTTATCATCTCACTCCTCTGTTGTTGAATATAGGGTCACATAGACGTTACTGTGAGACAATGGACTTGCCCATTTGGGTTGACAGTATGACAGTCTTATCAGCAGGGAAGGAACTCCCCTCTTTTTCACGACTTGATTTGCTGACTTCGTCCAGCCATTCACTTAAAGATATAACTACAGTGATGAGTGTAATAATACAGAACAAAAACAGGACAAAGCTCCTCTGCTCTGGACCTTCTCTTCCTCCTCTGTGTTCTTCCTCTTCCACTCCTCCGCTGCCGAGGGACACAGAGCCGAGGTTCTAAAGGGAATCTCTTTTCAGTATTCTGCACACACACACACACACACACACACACACACACACACACACACACACACCGCTGCCGAGGGACACAGAGCTGAGGTTCTGAAGGGGTTCTCACGAGGAGCTTAGACAGATGAAAGAGCTCCCGTGCAGCTTCTCCTGCGTGTATTTATTTATTTCCTTCTCCTACACTCTGCCTCCTGTGGGCTTCAGCTTGGTTTGGTATTTGATGTGGATTTGCTGTGTTTATCAAGATACGAAGACTTTTCTCCGAAATAGGAAAAGAAGAGTGTGAGGGTGTGTGTGTTTTTTTGCAGGTGTGTTTTTGATACCAAAGGTATTAGGCAGATGTGTACTGTAGAGGAATATGCTTTTTAATATTTTGTTTCTGTGTGTGTGTGTGTGTGTGTGTGTGTGTGTGTGTGTAGACGCAGTCAGCCTCTGCTCTGGGGAGCTCACTGTTGCGCTGTGATAAACTGGAGCGAGAAGAGATCAAGAACCTGCTCATGTGCTTCCTGAGTGTGCTCAAGAGCATGTCAGAAGGTAAGCACACACACATCAACAACACACACACACACACACAAACTCACACACACACACACACACGCACACATCAACACA
>NC_137912.1:7383234-7395734 GCF_963457725.1 Sprattus sprattus | reverse complement strand
TGTTGTTTGTAGAATACACTGTATCTTAGGAGGACATTGCAGATCCCCCTGGTTGTTATTTGACTGTGTGTAAGCGTGTGTGTTGCTTGTGTTTCCAGTGTACTCCCATGGAGACACAGACCAGTCCATGCTGGAAGCCAACGTGTCCACAGAGGTGTGCCTGACCGTACTGGACACCCTTAGTGTGTTCATCATGGGCTTCAAGGTAACATCCACCTCACTGGGACTAGGCCTTGGAGCCCTTAGGGGACACAGGCCTGTTGGACTTTTTTAGGTCGTCTGACGTGCCTTGATGTTTTTGTATATTTCCTCTAACTACAAAAACATTGATGCACAAGTGGCATATATACAGAAGTTTAAAGATTTCTGGGGGTGTTCTTTTTAGGATTCTAGAGCAAAAACTCACAGAGCTTTAAAAGGCATATTGACAACAAGAACAAAAAAACTATTTCCCCACCGGTGGGAGAATGTCCCCTAAGGGGCTGGAGTGGGATGGAGTCTCATCGGCGCACCACAACACAGTCCAGTTTAGCTCGATTGTGTAGCACCGTGCATCACAGTGCTTCTTAGCATGCATGGCATAGTTAATCCTGGTACTGTAAGACAGCATGGTACTTTGCAGAGTAGGAAAGTAAAGTGTTTCATACAGTAAGGAGTTCCAGGTTTGTGCCATTTGTGGGTGTGTGTATAGTGAGGTCAGATATGACCACATGATCCACATATGAGACCAGTAGGGAGTTGAGGTATGTAGTGCTGGTCCTGGTGTTGTTGTCATGTTACAGTAATATGCATTCCTCCATGTTGTTGTCAAAAGTGTGTATATATGTACAGTCAGTACCAGACAAAAGTTTGAGAAGTGTTTTCTTTACTTTTATTATTTTCTACATTGTAGATTAATACTGAAGACATTTAAACTACGAAAGAACACATATGGAATGATGTACTAAACAAAAAAAGTGTTATCTACCATCTAGAAAATAATAAAAGTAAAGAAGAAACTTCTCAAAAAATGAGAAGGTGTGTCCAAACTTTTGACTGGTACTGTATATGTATGTGTGTGTTCATCCTCATCCTCTTTCCCCTTCAGACTCAGCTGTGCGCTGACCTGGGACACAACCCCCTGATGAAGAAGGTCTTCCAGGTGCACCTGTGCTTCCTGCAGATCGCCCAATCAGAGACGGCGCTCAAGCAGGTCTTCACATCTCTGCGTACCTTCATCTACAAGGTAATCATTTGTGTGTGAGAAAAATAGATTCATTCATTGTGTCTTTCATATGTCTTTCGCATTGTTATCAGCAGAGTCAATTCAAATAAATATGAGAAATTATCATGAGAACTATTTATATATATATATATACTGTATATATATTTATATTTTTTGTTTCCCTTCTACACATAATGCCATGACCCCCTTGAAGAACTATTTATGTATATCATTTATATACACTATATATATATATACTGTGTGTGTGTGTATATACTGTATATATATATTTACACTAGACAAAAGTGTTTTCTTTACTTAATGCCATGACCCCCCCACTATCCCCATGTCCAGTTTCCGTGTACGTTCTTTGACGGGCGTGCGGACATGTGCGCGTGGTTCTGCTATGAGATCCTGAAGTGCTGTAACTCCAAGCTCAGCTCCATCCGTAGCGACGCCGCCCACCTGCTCTACTTCCTCATGAAGAGCAACTTCGACTACACCGGCAGGAAGTCCTTCGTCCGTACACACCTACAGGTACAGAGGAGGTGAAAGGTCACAGGTCGGAGGTTGCGACGCATGGCTGCAGCCAGCCCCCAACTGTGTGTGTATTGTATGTGCTTTGAGCTCTAAAATTGATTGATCAAATTTCTGTGAATATATTTTATTACTATGTTCAAACCCTGTTAGTGAGAAGATAATAGCTCAAATGGAGTCACTATTAAATAATTGCATGGGACACATTATCAACACATCATTAACATTAATCAACTTTTGGTAACTACTTTTGGGATGTTTTCACATAATTTTGATACAACACCAATTGTTTTTGAATCTGTTGTGTGATGTAGTGTGTACCACGTACACTCCTCTGTCTTGTCTTGTGCCAGAAAGTTTCCCAGTTCAAATGTGTCCGTGGTGTCTCAGTGTGCCTCTCCACTGTTGAACCTGTTCCCTTTGACTCACGTCCCCACAGGTGGTCATTGCAGTGAGTCAGCTGATCGCTGATGTCATCGGGATCGGAGGGACACGTTTCCAGCAGTCCCTCTCCATCATCAACAACTGTGCTAACAGCGACAAGACCATCAAGGTGAGAGAAGACATGTCCGTTTGAGTCCGGAGGGAAGGAGAAATGACCAGACGAGAGTATGAGCATTTCTTTGTGCTTTTGCAGAGAATGATTCTAGCTGTTGACAATGTCAATTTTTTCCATGTTTTTAAAGTGCACTACTCCCTGGTCTCAAAGGGGGGCGCTCCTTTCTTAAGTGGTGGTTTATACAAGGAGCTGATGATTACGAGCTATAGAATGTACCCAGTCATTCTCTCTGCTGTAATCACTGCCTATATAAGACCTGTGCCATTTAAATGTAATCCTCTGAATGCATACATGAGTAGGATTTACTTGTGTGTTCCCTGTGCTTACAACACCTTGAAGGAAACACTGCTGTTTCATTCATGAACAGCTTCCCCATGTGACCTGTGACTTTCAGAGGATACCGCCATTCTTGAAGTTGTTTGCATTCCTGTTTTTCAAACACTTACAACTAATCTGTTAAACTCTTGAGAATTGCCTTGAGGATGGTTTGTCCTTAGGTTCCCCCTATATTCTGTTCAACAGTCCTACTCCCTCCTGAGAAAAAAGAGCTGATGAATCCACACCTTAAAATGCAACATGACATCTGTTCTCTATATCCCTCTCCCTAATTATAATACCTAGCTCACCTCAATGAGTGGATTTGTATTTTACATTTTACATTCAATTTTGTCATATAGCAGATGCTTTTGTCCAAAGTGACGTACAAGGGAGAGAACAGTCAAGCTACAACCAATAGCGACCTAATGTAACAATAAATACTATTTTACATAAGAAATAGAAAAAATATTATAATTATTATTATTGTTATTTCCCCTCAGCACACAGCATTCCCGTCGGACGTGAAGGACTTGACCAAGCGCATCCGGACGGTGCTGATGGCCACGGAGCAGATGAAGGAGCACGAGAACGACCCGGAGATGCTGGTGGACCTGCAGTACAGCCTGGCCAAGTCCTACACCAGCACGCCTGAGCTGCGCAAGACCTGGCTCGACAGCATGGCCCGCATCCACGTCAAGAACGGAGACCTGTCCGAGGTCAGCTCATGAGTCAGGGGTCGCAGGGTCAGGGGGCAAAGACCTCAAGCTCTCTCACTTGGGCTGCCCAGTGATGCATTGGTGTTTTGGGTCCGTCAGGTTATCAGATGATTAGTTCACCAAATCAATCCTAGAGTACAGCTATTACTATATTAATATTACTATGTTAGCTTCACTCAGCAGTTGATAAAAGTTGATACAAGTTGATAAAGAGCACTTGACTTTGCAAAAGAAACAGCAACTCCATCTCTTACTGCCCTTTTGTGTTTTGTCCACAGGCGGCTATGTGTTATGTGCATGTCGCTGCGCTGGTGGCAGAGTACCTGAGAAGAAAAGGTGAGTACAGTACCACCAGTCCTCCACCAGAGGGGCCCTACTATCACCCTCACACAATCATTCAAACACTACTTTGTTATTATATGTACACATGAATGAGTCAATGGAAAACTGATTAACTGTGTCTATATACAGTATGCTGTTGTTCACAGACAATTAGAGCAGATAGTAGTGTTTTGGTTGGTAGTGTACATAGGTGACCTAATAGACGTCATGCACGCACAGCCTCTTATGACCCTGTCTCTCTCTGATGCCAGACATGACACAGAGAGGACTTTCATAGAGAGGACTTTCAGTGCACAGAGAGAAAAAACACCCCCAAAAAAAGCCTCGTTAGAGGACTCCCAACTTTAGGCACACAGGCATATATAACTTGTTCTCATTGTTGGCAATGAACTCCAGCATTTTAATTTGAGAAGGACATGTTCAAAGCTCAATGCTAATAAGGCTCATTAGCCTCTGTATGAGAAGAACACAGCTGTGGTACTCTGCTAGTCTATGATGGTAGGTGCCTTCTTGATCTGTCCTGTGCTTCTGTAGAGGGGCCAGATCAGGTAATGGACAACACCAGTCCCTCTCAGGACCCAAACCCAGGGGCAGAGCCATCTGAAGCTTAATGGACGGGCTAGTTAGAAGTCCTTGGGTTACAAAAAAGTCTGTTTAATGAATTATTATGGAAGAAATCTGACTCGGTAGTGGATGTGTGAAAGGAGTTCAATAATAACAGCAGATGCCCACATAAATGTAATGTTATTTATTGGAAGTTAAAAAAAAATGTCCCTTTGAATCCATCAGAAGTATGTCTGTCTGCCTGAAGTATGTCTGTGTGTCTGTCGCACCCTTCTCCTGGAGATGGACCCAAAAGATCCTTTGTGTCCTCTTTGGAACCCCAGAAACTCCCTTCCTGCCCTGCCTTCTCCCCTTCCCTGTCTCCAGTCCAAGGCCTCGTCCCTGTCTCCTTCTGTCCTACTATATACAGCCGCGGAAAAAATTAAGAGACCACTTCAAAATTATCAGTTTCTCTGGTTTTACTATTTATTGGTATGTGTTAAAGTAGTAGTTTTATTCTATAACCTACTGGCAACATTCCTACCAAATTTCAAATAAAAATATTGTCATTTAGATCATTTATTTGCAGAAAAATGACAATTGGTCAAAATAGCAAAATTGATGCAGTGTCTTCAGATCTCGAATAATGCAAAGAAAACAAGCTCATATTCATTTTTAAACTACACAATACTAATGCTTACACTTAGGAAGAGTTCAGAAATCAATATTTGGTGGAATAACCTTGATTTAAAATCACAACTTTCATGTGTCTTGGCATGCTCTCCACCAGTCTTTCACATTGCCGTTGGGTGACTTTATGCTACTCCTGGCGCAAGAATTCAAGCAGCTCGGCTTCTTTTCATGGCTTGTGACCATCCATCTTCCTCTTGATCACATTTCACAGGTTTTTTATGGGATTCAGGTCTCGAAATTGGGCTGGCCATGACAGGGCCCTGATCTGGTGATACTCCATCCACACCTTTACTGGCCTGGCTGTGTGGCATGGAGCATTGCCCTGCTGGAAAAAACACTTCTCAGAGTTGGGGAACATTGTCAGAGCAAAAGGAAGCAAGTTTTTCTTCCGAGACAACGTTGTACTTTGCCTGGCTGAGGTTTGTAAAAGACCATAAGGCTTGAAAAAGCGGACTGGAGGTTCTTCTAAGTTCGTCTTCTCTGATGACTCCGATTTCACAGTAGGTGCAAGACTCTCTGGCTTGTAGGCCTCTCCAGGTCTCCATCTAACCATCAGACGACCATGTGTTGGGCAAAGCTGAAAATTGGACTCATCAGAGAAGACGAACTAGAAGACCCCCCAGTCCGCTTTTTTCAATCCTTATGGTCTTTTACAAACCTCAGCCAGGCAAAGTACAACGTTGTTCCGGAAGAAAAACTTGCTTCCTTTAGCTCTGACAATGTTCCCCAACTCTGAGAAATGTTTTTTCCAGCAGGGCAATGCTCCATGCCACACAGCCAGGCCAGTAAAGGTGTGGATGGAGTATCACCAGATCAGGACCCTGTCATGGCCAGCCCAATTTCGAGACCTGAATCCCATCAAAAACCTCTGAAATGTGATCAAGAGGAAGATGGATGGTCACAAGCCATGAAAAGAAGCCGAGCTGCTTGAATTCTTGCGCCAGGAGTAGCATAAAGTCACCCAACGGCAATGTGAAAGACTGGTGGAGAGCATGCCAAGACACATGAAAGTTGTGATTTTAAATCAAGGTTTTTCCACCAAATATTGATTTCTGAACTCTTCCTAAGTGTAAGCATTAGTATTGTGTAGTTTAAAAATGAATATGAGCTTGTTTTCTTTGCATTATTCGAGATCTGAAGACACTGCATCTTTTTTGCTATTTTGACCAATTGTCATTTTTCAGCAAATAAATGATCTAAATGACAATATTTTTATTTGAAATTTGGTAGGAATGTTGCCAGTAGGTTATAGAATAAAACAAAAATGTACATTTTACTTTAACACATACCAATAAATAGTAAAACCAGAGAAACTGATAATTTTGAAGTGGTCTCTTAATTTTTTCCGCGGCTGTATATTATATATAATATTGCAATAATGTGAAAACAAAGTACACACGAATTACAACATACAAGTAACTCAGCCAATCAAAATTTGCAAAACAAAAATGTGTTTGCAATGCAAAACAATCTATCCTTGAAATAATAAATACTAATGGTAGCCTCTTCATCTCCTTGTAAACATGATATGTAGTTCCTAAACAAGCAGATTAATCTGCTTTACATAAATCAGTTTACCAGAGCCTAAAATAATAATATATAAATAATAATTTCTTTCAAAAATAAGATTTCAATTTACTGCGGTGGTTGCCATTTTAACTGAAAACAGGCCTACATTTTTTTTAGTATAAACATGTTTTAGCCCAATGTCGTAATCCACCACATAGCCTACATAACATGGTCATGTTACGGGAACTGGCTTAGGTGAAGACACCACCTCCTTTAATTTAGTACTCAGGTATTTTCACCTATTGACATACTGTAGTCTAAAACCTTACCAGCCTTACCATTGTTTACCCATTTACAACACCTAAATATGTTTCTGCTACATAGTTAGGTGACGCAGGCCAAGGATAATCAACGTTAGTGAGTTCTTCCTAACGTTAAAAGTCCTTCCAGGCTGGTTTGAACGATATTCCTGTTGACTTTTAATTAGCTATAGCTCACTAACCAACTCTCCTTAATGATGCTAGCTAACGTAGCTCACTCAAAGTGCACTGCAACATGCAAGTATCTTCCTTCTCTGTGTATGCCAAAGGTTCACTGAACGTTTACCAAAGGCTGATATAACTAAGAGATGTAGTCATATAGCCTAATTACCATGGTGTTCTGTTTTATAAGTCCTATTCACGTAGCAAAGTGACATATTACTAATGTTTGATAGTAAACATTTGAACATTTATCTTTATCTTTGCAGCCTTATTCCAGAATTCCCCTAGTGTAGGCTTTATTAGCAAGGAAGAAACAGAGGGGATTAGAAGTAGTAAACAATATACTTTGATATGTATTTGCTCATTAATTTTATTTCAGAATTTTTGTAGAAGGTTTTATTGGCTTAGTATGCCAATCTATCACAACTCTCACTCATCTAGCTTCTAGTTGTGCTATCGTCATCTGTCTCTTAGCTGGTGGAGACCTGTCTTGTATTCGGCTCTCTCCGTCTCTATTGCCTCATTTTGCCTGTTGTCACTTGCCTCTTTTTCCTCTACTGATCTTTGTTTTCTATTCTCTGTTGTGCTCTGCATCTGTACATAACAGAAATTGTGGTGTAAAATTACAGTATTTCCCTGAACCTACTTCTCTGTATATGAGAATTTCCTCTCCTGAAATGCTCTTTTCATACTCACTTGGAAAAGCATCAATCTGAAGACACATACTTTGAATCAAAGCCTTTATGGCTTCCTTATCTTTCTCTTTGTTCTCTCTTTCCAGATCTATAGTTTCAAACAAGCATGGTATTTTATTACAAGCAATCTAAAAGCAAAACAAGCAAAACATATATGCAAATGAGTGACATAACATCCTCTATTTACCCTGTGAGGGTTCCTGGTTCATTTTCATGGCTGCTAATGCCACATCCAAAGCCATTTGTGTGTTCTTTTTTTCCTCCTCCTTTCTACTGATGCTTTGGGTACTCACGGTCAAACGTTCACTATTTGTACTCTGGGGTTTTGCTCCATCTGTTTGGATGTAATTTTGCCAGTTAAAATGTATACTTATTTTGTACTCAAGCAGCAGTAATGGATGGCACAGCTGAAATGAGCTCTTCTCATACTCACCTGAAAAGGCATCAATCTGTTGACAAATATCAGTAAGGGATAGCACAGGCACAGCCACATGTATACTCACTTGAAGTAGTATCGGCCTTATTGAGCATTCTGTTAAGCACAGCCTTTATGTGCTGCTCTATTTCCTTCTTCTTTTTGTCCTGCTTCATCATTTTGGCCTTAAACTCACTTTGAGCCCTGTGGTCCACCTGATCCAACACATTGTTCAGCTTGGCCGTGACCTCCTCTTCACCTCCTTCCTGCGTTCTTGATGGATCTAAAGGTCAACATATGAAAGAGGGATCAATATGGGATTGGTTAAATCTAGGAGTATGCTAGGAGTATGTTTGAGTGTGTTTGGCCCTCATACTCACTCATAGCAGAGTCCCTGTTATCCAGCACGGTCCTGAGTGCTCCTGCCACGTCCCCTGCCTGTCCCGCTACCTCTTTGGACAGATCTGCATCAAAGATATGCCACTCAGTTTATTAAAACAACTAGTGCAGTGCCCGTAAGAATTATGCATTCTGTAGTGTTAGCAGACGTCGGTGTAGAGAAATCTCTGTGTGTCTGTCTGTGACATGCGTAAGCTACATGCGAAATCTCATAACTAACGTAACTACCGTCAGGGAGATACGCCTGTCACAGACAGACACAGAGATTTCTGGATTTATAGATAGATGTTAAAGTCAGTGATAGTAGGTCTTACCCTGAGGAGGTTCCAGGGCCTTCAGGAGGATGTTGTCATCCAACGCCACACTCTCTCTGTCTTCCTGTGCCTCTTCCACTCTCAAGGTGCTTTGGGGATTCTCTGTCTTGCTGTCCCACTCAGCATCGGCACTCCTAGCAGTGTCCTCATCTGTTAGATGGAAGGTGTCTTTGTTAAAACCAGTAGTCTACTGAACAGTTTGGCTGCATTTTGAAATTTGCTTTTGGTCTTTTGTTCTCATTTATACTCACTCATGGTGCTCGTAGTACCTCTGCTGGTCTTCTTCTTCTTCTTCTTATTCCGATAGTATTCGGCTATACTCGCCTCATCTGTACATTGTACTGGATATTTAGTCATAAAAAAATAGAAAGGGTATTTTGTATTTCAACCTGTTCTACTGTTAATAATTATCTTCTACATACCATCCTTTGCCATTTTGTCCACCTCTGGTTGCTCGATTAGGTGCTCAGCACATACCAGAGTCAGACCTGGGAGAAATACCATGCATGAATCAGCACAGTAGTCTACTGAACAGTTTGGTTGCATTTTGAAATGTGCTTTTGGTCTTTTGTTCTCATTGGCCTATCTATACTCATACTCACTCAGAGTGCCATCCACCTTGTCCAGGATATCCATAAGCACAGGTTTGACCTCACCTATCACCTCCTCATTCACTTCAGACTGAATGGTTGGAGAGTCTGAGGCTAAATATACGGAGAACGTTTCATTAAAACCCAGCTAAGCAACTTCAATGTTTAACTTCATTAAATCGCCCACCAATTGCTCTCAGCTCAGTTTTGGCCTGGGATAATAACTGAATTCACAATCAATGTGTGTCTGGTGATGTGAGGCTACTTATGCCCAATGTGAGCTGACTTCCTATACGAACCCGGAGTGAAGTCAACGTCATCTAGAAGATCATCAATTTCAGCTTTGACATCTTCCTCCCTCTGCTGTTCGTCCTGTTCCAGATCTTTCATCTCCAGTGTGTCCGTCAGGGGCTTGGTGGCCATGGGACGTGTTTCCTTTTGCAAAACTTCTTTCATAAGTTCCTTTATGAGGAGCTTTCGGAGTTCTTTTTTGGTCTTCTTGGCGCTTTTCTTTCCCTTTCCGTCTCTGTCCTCATCCAGATTCACCCCTAAACCCTTTAGCTCTCTCCTCAGATCCTCCATCTTGTATTTTTTTACTTTTTTCTTAACTGCTTTCGCAGAACCTCCATCCTCCACCTGCTGCACTGCCAGGCAGCAGGTCAAAAACCAACGAAACCACATTGAACAAGCAGAAAACCAACTATCAACTAACCTCTAGAAAAACTAAAGCAAGAGTGAACAAGAATTCCGGTGTACACTGAGTTAAATTCTATGACATCATGATGTTGCCTAGCTCCCTTTGTGACCTCACCAAATGGTCTGATGCATGGTTACTGCTACCAGATCAAAACATAATTCAATGGAATGTTCACAGATTCCATTGTCTCTCTTGACATTCTTGATGATATGGATATCCTCATAATATTTATTTGCTACACAGTGTGTATTTAACTGCCACAGTTAATCATAATGTATAGTCACAGTGTATAGTGCAACTTTGTTTTTTATTATAATGTTACATTAAATGTAATACATTGACTAAAACTGGGCACCACAGCAGTAGTTAAGCATCATAGCTTCCCTGCTGATTTAATTGCCTTGTGCTCTATCAGGCAAGAGAAAAAAAGTTTGATTAAGTCTAAATCACCCAAAAACCTTATGAAATACAACTTGTGCTCTGCCCATGAAAGATAGTCTTGAGAGAGTGAGTGAACTCTGGACACAATGTTTGTATTTTTTATTTTTATTTTTTTTTAGTTGTTCCATAAATCCAGTTTTAGAACGATATACTTTATCTTAACAGAAACGCCCACAATTAGCGTGTTATCAATATGTTTCCACCCGAAAAACATCATATAAACACATGCACATGTGACATACTCACAAACAAACACGTTCGCTCTAAATTCTCATTATGTCCAAGGGTCGTTTCTGTGAAATCCTCAGTGAATTCCGCTGATAAGACTCCACGCTAGGCACTCCTGAATCTGCACACTCACATGTTATGCAGTGTGAGGGAACACCGGCCCGTGCTTGAGACATAACCAGGAGGTGAGAGGGAGGCCGTGACCCCACTGATGACACCAGCCACACCTCTCCTATCAGGAGTTTTTTATCATGGATATCCCCCCATCCTCCATTGCAACGAGTCCCTATGAGTCCCTCTAGCTGAGGCACAGCCCTCATTGCATGTCGGCCCAGGGTGGCTTTCCCAAAGCTATAGGAGAGACGAGCATGTCGTGTGTTGACGTGTGTTGACGTGAAGACTGACTTAACCAACCACAGCATTTACCCAACAGAGCTTGTTATGCTAAATGTGTCGTGAGGGGGACAACACTGGACTCTTCAACAGATGTCATCGGCGTCTTGATTATTATAGTTCTTATAGTCTTTTCATATTGACATATTTTAATTGTAGGGTGATATATGGGCACACATATGGAAAGATAACAGAATAAGAAGCCATAATTTTGCCAATTAGAAAGAATATCCATCTTTTTTTTTATTGTAATCAGTGTTTCCAGTTATCTTTTGTACTAAGTTTCACTTTATCAGATTGAAAACAAACAGCAAAAATAATAAGTAAAATGGCCGTAACCTTTTCTGTGATGTGACATATATGATGCCATGATCCATCTACCTTTATGGCTGACACACACACACACACAGACCTTCTCTTCAACTGAAGTGCTGACCTTTCACCTCATTCCTTAAACTTTCAAACCTCCCCATATCTCCTATCTCAAGGTTTGTTTCTCAGCCTTCCTTGTGTTGCTGAATGACAGGCCTTCCAGATGTAAAGACATCCGTGTAGATATAGATCATAAATCCTTAGTCACCAGGCATAAACAGGCCAACCGGGAAATAATAATGGTACCTCCAAATTCAGCCGGTTCCAGTGTTCTTTAACATCACTGTGTTGCTGTCCCACTCAACTCCCTCATCACTGCTAGGGTTTGCATGAAAGAGTGAAATCCGTTTTATTAAGACCATCTCAGTTGACTGGGCGTGATCGGTCATCCATTGCATCTGCCTCAGATAACACTTATCATGGCATCAGCTGTCTCTTATCATTGATGTTCTCTCTCGTGATTTCGGCAGGAATGTTCCGGCAGGGATGTTCTGCGTTCCGTGTGGTCACGCCCAACATAGACGAGGAGGCAGCCATGATGGAAGACGTGGGCATGCAAGACGTCCACTTCAATGAGGTCAGACTCCCTAGGCATTGTGGGATACATGTGGTGGGGTGTGTGGGGTCTGGGTAGAATAAATTGTCCGAACTCAATTTAGAACTCATACACTAATAAACAGTGCATGCATAATTCACTTATATAAAACCCATATCATATAAAGTATAATTATATATATATTATATATAATATATACATATATTATACAGACTGCAGTCGTAGTGAATCATATCTGTAAACATTGCAAATGATCTGATATGACACGGCATGATAATTCTATACATCTCAACACAGAGGTTGTACTAATTACGAGCTGAACAGCCTGAACACTTTCCTTCCACAACAGTCCAATAAAGACACCCATTATCACTGATGAACTTTGTTTTATATGCCACTCCAAATCAACATAGGTACAAACAGGAAGAACAACAACAACAATAAATCACATTCATAAGCTGATATTGAATAATACAAGTAATCTGGGATGTCCCAGC
>NC_137912.1:7355734-7380734 GCF_963457725.1 Sprattus sprattus | reverse complement strand
TCAGATTGCTAAATCAGTGTGCTAATGTGGTGCCTGTAACAGCCTGCCCTTCCCCTCTGCCTGACTGTGGGCCTCTGTCTGCTCTTATTAACCCTCATCCTCTCACTCTCACGTGGATCTGAACACTACTAATGTCTAAGTGGAGACGTTAGGGGTGTCTCAGTCGAGATGTTAGGGGTGTCTTAGTGGAGACGTTAGTGGAGACGTTAGGGGTGTCTTAGTGAAGACTTAAAGGGTGTCTTAGTGAAGACGTTAGGGATGTCTTAGTGGAGAGAGAGGGGGCTCCATGACAGTTCAGCACCATGGGCCCCTACTGGTGGATCTGTTAGAACTGTCTGGGTCGGATTGGCCAGAGTGGATCACTGTCAATATTTAGTATACATTTGTTTTGGAGTTATTTCAAGCAGTTGGCCAGAGCTGGCAAAAACGAAATGTTATTGAACGGCCGTAATGATTCAACAAGTGTTATGTAGTTACAATGTTTTAAGCTTAGAATCAGAAAAAGGTTTGTTGTCAAGTACGTTTACAGTTACCATGAAATTGTCTTGGTTGAGAGGCAGTGGTGTAGTCCAGGGTATACGCAGGTATACGGAGTACACCCACTCATTTTTCAGTCAGCATTGAGTATACCCACTTCTCAAAACAGGGTGTTTATCCTGTGCTGTATGGGCTGCTTAAAAAAATTAAGAGTATACCCACTTCTCCAGGGACCACTACACCGCTGTTCAGAGGCACAAACAAGCTAAATAAACAAGGGGGACCCAGACAGAGACAGTTTACCACAGGACACATACATATGTAGAACAAGCTTCTCCATGTTCATCATGTGAAGAAGGGGAAAAGTATATCCTATCTGCCAACACAACAAAGCACAGCTTCTCATCCAGCATCAATTAAAACCATTCACTAACATTCACTTCATGGTTTTATACATGTTCACTACAATCCTCACCTCATTGAGCTGAAACACTGTGAGCCCTGACTGACTGTCTCTCTGTGTCTCTTGATCACCAGGCAGGTTTAGTGATATTTTACCATCTGCTCACAGAGTGCTTCAGTGATGGTACACTGTTTGGATGTTTGACATGACTACATTTTGTTTGAAGAAGGGAGATCAGTGACAAAAAAAAAGACAGACGGTCAAGGTACACATACACACACACACACATCCACACACGCACACATGCACACACACACACACACACACACACACAGAAAGAGGGGAAAGTTCCATGTTTGTGTCAGTGGTTAGGGAAAGGGTTTATGACGGTCAGCAGCCACATGTTAGTTCAGTGTGTGTGTGTGTGTGTGTGTGCAGTGTGTGTGTGTGTGTGTGCAGTGTGTGTGAACAGCTGTGCGCTGGGCCAAGGGCGATGGGGTGGCAGTAGCTAATGCACTGAATTGCAGTCATGTAGTGTACCGTGCCTCTGCTAGATTGATGGACAGATGGACAGGCTTAAGCGCTTACTGCATACAACAGTAACTCCCCATTACCTCCATATGAAGGAAGTGATGCGCTATGCTCTCAGGCTTGGTTGCCATGGCGTTTGATTGCTAGTGAGCTCATTGTCGTCTGGTCCTATGGTGACCCCTGTCCTGTAAAAGTGGTCATCATGGGGAAAGTCCGGAGACACACTGGTGATAGGACATTTTGTAAATGTAATCTTTAGGTTTGAGTAAAAAGAAAGTTTATGTATTCTTCTTTATGTTCGTGTGAATGTGTTCATATTCATTTTTGCTCTCCGGGTGAGTGGGAATTCTGTAATTCCTCCACCCGTTAGCTTGCTGAGGTGTTTATTTTTCCTCCCTGGAGCTTGCTGAGGTGTTTATTTTTCCTCCCTGGAGCTTGCTGAGGTGTTTATTTTTCCTCCCTGGAGCTTGCTGAGGTGTTTATTTTTCCTCCCTGGAGCTTGCTGAGGTGTTTTGTTTCATTCTATTGGCTTGCTGTCCCTGTCTGTGTGTTGGGTGGGGTATTGCATGATTCATTTTTATTTGGATGTCACTTGATGTGCTTTTGCTTGTTGCAGTGGACATAATGTGTGTGCAATCGCTCACAAGATACTAGTCAGTGCACACACACACACACACACACACACACACACACACACACACACACACACAACTACAACTACACATACACCTACACACATTAAAGGTAAAATATCATACAAAAGGAGCCCTTACAAGAACCTATAAAATGATGACTTAAACCAAACAGACCACATGCATACTTACACACCAGACAGTGAAGCCCCAAGTCACACTTAAGCCTTTAGCCTTTTCAGGTTAGCATCCTCCATGCGCTGAGCTGTGTGTGCTGGTTGTGTTGCTGCAGGGCTTCTTTGAGGATGAGGATGGGAAGGAGTACATCTACAAGGAGCCCAAGTTCACCCCGCTCTCAGAGATCTCCCAGCGCCTGCTCAAGCTCTACTCAGACAAGTTCGGTCCCGACAACGTCAAGATGATCCAGGACTCTGGGAGGGTAAGGGTGAAACACACACATACACACACACACACACACACACACACACACACACGCACACACACAACTACATGTATATATACATATATACATAAACGCATACACAGAAAGGCTGTCACACAAAGACATGGACTCTGCTGCTTCATACAGAAGCCTGTGGTTACTGTATCTGCTGGGTCATAGTAGTGACTAAGCAGATATACAGAATATGTACAACAAATAGGCACACAGCAGTGACTAAGCAGACATCAGTACACCTGAATGTTGTAAGAGTTCTGTAATACTGTAATTAAAAGCTTTGATTCCAGGGCCACCATAAATTGATCACAATCACAATCTTAGTATTGGACGGAGCTTAAGTAGAAGTCTGAGCAGCATCTTCAGTAAGGGCATAGAACTCGTTCATATCCTTATCACACTACTCACCCTCCTCTCCCACCAACAAACATGCACACACACCCACACGCACACACACAACACACACACACACACACACACCCACACACACACACACACACACACACATGCACCCATGCAAACACACACACAGCAAGTCATAATGAGATACTGTGATGAAGATCTGTTCCTGGCAATGAAGGATTCATCAGTATGAGTCACTAAGATAAAGTCTGCCTCCCAAACCCTGAGGCTAGTGCACGCTGCACTGTGTTCACACCAGGCTTTATCTCTATCTTTATGTGTTTTTACCAGAGGTGTTACATACTGTACATACAAGCTGTAAACCACAGAACATTATGACGGAGACATTATACGCAACACATATAGAAACTGTTAACATGTGTGTGTTTCTGTTTGTGTGTCACATACAGAAAAAAGTGTCCACCTGTTTCTCATAGTGATCCATCTCTCTCCTTAGATAAACCCCAAGGATCTGGACTCCAAGTTTGCCTACATCCAGGTGACGCACGTCACGCCGTACCTGGAGGAGAAGGAGCTGGAGGAGCGCCGCACCGACTTCGAGCGAAGCCACAACATCCGCCGCTTCGTCTTCGAGACGCCCTTCACCGTGTCGGGCAAGAAGCAAGGCGGCGTGGAGGAGCAGTGCAAGCGGCGTACCGTCCTCACCAGTACGGCCCTGATTACCGATCAGTCTTTTAAGCTACTCCTATTGTGATGAGAGCCAATCTAGAATGCTCACCAGTACGGCCCTGATTACCGATCAGTCTTTTAAGCTACTCCTATTGTGATGAGAGCCAATCTAGAATGCTCACCAGTACGGCCCTGATCCACGATCAGTCTTTTAAGATACTCCTATTGTGATGAGAGCCATTCTAGAATGCTCACCAGTACGGCCCTGATCAGTCTTTTAAGATACTCCTATTGTGATGAGAGCCATTCTAGAATGCTCACCAGTACGGCCCTGATCAGTCTTTTAAGATACTCCTATTGTGATGAGAGCCATTCTAGAATGCTCACCAGTACGGCTCTGATCAGTCTTTTTAGATACTCCTATTGTGATGAGAGCCATTCTAGAATGCTCCTCAGTACGGCCCTGATCAGTCTTTTAAGATACTCCTATTGTGATGAGAGCCATTCTAGAATGCTCCTCAGGGCTCTCCACACCATCTGTTCCAAGAGATCACTTGATTTTTCAGTGGTTATTTGGTTATAATGCCTCTGCGTGCCCCTTCATGAATTACAAACTATAGAGGTATGATGGTGGTGCAAACAGGGTGTAAAAGAAAAGTCGTTTTTTTTTCATATGTGTAATGTAATGAAGTTCCCTGTCACTTTTCAATCTAAAATGTGGATCTCTTGAACAGTCTTTGCCCTCAGTTGAAAACATACAGCATGTTCATGTCTGGATGGACAGCTTGGCTTTGGAGCCCTTTTGTACATCAAATCTAAATTCCAGTCATAGTGAATATCCAGAATAGCAACTCGTTCACCATTGGCTTGACCTAGCAGCACATAGTTGTAATACCAGTAAACCAGGCCTGCAGATGGTAGCCTTGGTAGGTCCTCTCTCAGCCACGCCGGCCTAAAATACAGTTCTGACACTCTACACTCATCTCTATTAAACTCTAATAAACCTCTTCCCGTTCAATCAAGCCCCTTCCGTGTCTTCTCAGCTGTTCCAGCTACTTTTATTGTTTTATGAGCCTCTTCTGTTCCAAAAGTACAGTTTTTACAGCAGGCGCTGATAATAGATGAACTGATAGAGGCTGAATGTCCTGATGCTGGTGAAAAGCCTGTGCCTTTTGCTCTGGCGTCTGTAGATTCCTCTGCTCCTGCAGGAGTTTGCAGAGTTAGTCATAGTTAAAGGGCCAGTCCATATGGAAAAGGCATGTAAAAAGCGTGTAGAAATAATATTTGTTATGTACAATATTTGCATGATAAATCTGTGGTAAAGAGCTTGTACTGTACATACATTTCATACTAAAATGACATAATGCCCTTCAACATACAAGGTTTAAAACATAATATTTTTCTATGTTAGTGTTAATGAAAGGGGTCACAGTTATGTGTGTTAACACAGTGCTATCACTATATACATATACTCTGTAGAAAAAAAACATGTACGATTTTTATAGACTTTGCATAGAGAAGGGCACTCTTTGACACCTGTGTGTGTTCTAATTGTCTCCTTTAGGGAAGCAAACAGCATTATAGAAGTTCTTTTATTTTATGATGAGACATGCAAGACTCGTAAACCACTATTTAATAAACCCCATGGAGCCATCATATACCACTCACCATCAATATCATATCATAATTGTATGATCATTTTAAACGTAAGTTTCATTCTTTAGTTTTTTGGCCCCTCTTATATCTGTCTTTGTCCAACTCTCTATCCCTCCCTCTCTCTGCTCTCTCTCAGCCACGCACTGTTTCCCGTACGTGAAGAAGCGCATCGCGGTGATGTACCAGCACCACACGGACCTGAGTCCCATCGAGGTGGCCATCGACGAGATGAGCAGCAAGGTGGGCGAGCTGCGAGGCCTCTGCTCCGCCAGCGAGGTGGACATGATCCGCCTGCAGCTCAAGCTCCAGGGCAGCATCAGCGTGCAGGTAAGGGCCTGTGTGTGTGTGTGTGTGTGTGTGTGTGTGTGTGTGTGTGTGTGTGTGTGTGTGTGTGTGTGTGTGTGTGTGTGTGTGTGTGTCCCACAGTCCAACAACACCCATTAAATTGCATGGACAGAGATATTTGTACATACAAACTCAAACGTCATCTTTATCCCTTAAAACAAGCATTGCACTTTAAATCATGCTGAGTTTAGATGTGTACACACTCACTCAAACACAGAGAGACGAACGCTCTCTCTCACATACACACGTGTGGTTTGCTTCTTTAGCGCTTATAAGGTGTCTTCCTCTTCCCACAGGTCAATGCGGGTCCTTTAGCTTATGCCAGAGCCTTTCTGGATGACGGCTGCCAGAAGAAATACCCAGACAACAAAGTCAAACAGCTCAAGGAGGTCTTCAGGTATGTCACTGAACTTCAGTCAGTGTGGATCTTTCCTAATGTAGTTCATATCCTTTTTTTTGTTGACACACATATCTTAGGTGTTTTCAGCAGTAGTTCAGTGTGATAGATCACTGTATTATGTATGTATGTGAGAAGTATTATTTTTTAAATAACACGATGCCTTCAGTATCACAGTTAGAAAATAATAGGCCAGTAGTGCCTAGTGCCTAAAAGTATTCAACTTCATGGAAATATTTTTGCGCAGGCAATTTGTGGACGCCTGCGGTCAGGCCCTGGGTGTGAACGAGCGCTTGATAAAGGAGGACCAGCAGGAGTACCATGACGAGATGAAGGCCAACTACAGGGACCTGACCCGAGAGCTGTCCGCCATCATGCACGAACAGGTCCGCTAAGGGTCCATCCATACCACACAGAGTGTACAGTTTCTGTTTGCAATCATAAAGTCTACACAAACCACGTGTACATTGGACGCTGTACCCACTGATATACTCATACAACATACACATATTGACACGTATTATACTGTATATGTATCATTTCAATGCACAGCTATGGCTGTAGATGTCGCTTAAATGTGCTATGCAGCTTGGCAAGAACAAAGCTTTACCAGTGACAAGTCAAGTGAAGTCAAGGTTGAGGTTGTGTTTTTAGTTGGTGTTTAAGGGCATACAGCGGTATTCTTAAGTAATGCTACTGAAGTAGATAGATAGAGCTCCGCCCTGGTGGTGACAGTAGGCTACTGCATGGCTGCCTGTGCTCACCCATGCTCTCTCTCTCCTGCTCCCCGTGGCCTTGCCTGTGCAGATTGGATGGTAAAACAGCTTTTTTTATATTTTTGCTCCTTTTCTGATGTTTTATGTGTGTGTCCATTTGAAATCCATTATGGGCTCTTTTTGTCTGTCTGGCAGTCTTGTCCCCGCCATCTTTTTATGGCCTCATGGTCTCATTTTTCTCATTTTCTGTCATTTGTCCTCATCTTTTATTTATGTCTTTTTTTTCTCCCCTCTCTGTCTTCCTATCTGACTTTTTCCGTTTCTCATGTTAATGATTATCCACTCTCTCTTTCTCTCTCTCTCTCTCTCTCTCTCTCTCTCTCTCTTTTTCAGATTTTCCCAGTTGAGGACGGGGTGGCAAAAAACGCTCTCTCTGATTCGCTGCACATCTTTAATGCCATCAGTGGCACACCCGGTGGTGCCACCCTCCACGGCCTGCCCACCACCACCTCCACTGTGTGACCTTTCACCTCTGACCTCTCAGAGAAAGAGAGAAAGACATAGAGAGGTACATGCTTAAATGGAAGAAAGGCACAAAAAGACTGGAGTGCAGTTGAAGGGCAAACAGAAAGAGAGGGAGCAAGAGAGAAAGTATGACAAATTCTTTTTCTCTCAGTGACCTCTATGTAGACAGTTTCAACCGATAAAAATATATTGCTATCTGAAAATGAAGGGCAATTCTTATAGGCTCTTTTTCCCTGACCTGTGTGACCTTTGAACTGTGATGGCCTGGTCTCAGTGGCAGAAATGTGGCCTGGGGGCGGAGCCACATGGGCAGAGCTTCCCATTGGCCAGTGACACGAACCCCGAGACTGGACTCAGGACCACGTGACCGAGAGAGAGTGCAAACCTTCGGGACGAGGCGATTCGTTTGTCTTGATGCCTCCATCTCTTTACCATTTCCTGTGGAGACAGCATGCAGGCCTGGCTCCCCTAGCAACCGACAACGACCTTCTGTGCCTGTTAAAAGGTCCTGTCTTCCCAAACTCTAACTTTCTGAGATTTCTCCTGCACTTTCACCATTAGAATATAGAAGTCCTGTGAAACTGGTCATTCTGTTTGGATATACGTTCTTTCTTTGTTGGGGGGGGGGGGTTGTAGTTGTGTTGTTTGAAGTGGTAGGCGATGTTGCAGACTTCACACGTGCAAGTTTTTACCAGGTAGGGAGAAAAATGCTCAATGCCAAGTGACTGTCTTGTTTTTTTTTTTTTTTTTTTTTTACACCTGTTTTCTATCTAACAGGAGATGAGTGCAATATTTTACGTGTCTGTGTGTGTCTGAGTCTCATAGGCCTTGCTTTCCTCAGAGTCAGGCTCTTTGAACATCATCTCTCTTGCCAAAGCAGGAGACCAGCGACTCTGTGGAAGCGGACTACAGAGTCAGGGCACAGGGATGGGGGACTTTTATAGCCTTGCTATGGTGTACTGTAAATGTCAAATAGAATTCATTTTTTTATATTTGAAGTGTCAGATAGGTTTTTATATTTACTAACAGAATGTTATTCTTCCGACTGGCGTTACATCAAGGAACGATGTCCTCTCATACTTCTGTTCTATTAAAGTTAAGTATTATCACGCTGGTGTTTTTCTTTGTGTCCTTTGCGTATATGCTCTCCTTTACTGTCTTATTTTTACAGCATGCAATACACAACATATAGTTTTGAATCATATAGAATTAAGAGGTACATACAGTGTGTGTGTGTGTGTGTGTGTGTGTGTGTGTGTGTGTGTGTGTGTGTGTGTGTGTGTGTGTGTGTGTGTGTGTGTGTGTGTGTGTGTGTGTGTGTGTGTGTGTGTGTGTGTATTTAAAAAAAAGAAAAAACCTACAATAATAATAAAGCAATAATCAGTTTCAGGAGTTTCAGGTGTCTCCAATGGATTCCTTCATGTTTCCAGGGCCTTTCAAATATTCCGACCTCTGAATGACAGAGAGAAACAGCATTCCCAGAATGCACGGGAACGTTGGGAATGTTGATGCAAATCTGGATTTTCACCTGTGATCTGGAAATAATCTCCACTCTCCTTACGGGCGCTATTAATCATTATTCAGATGTGTCAGAATAATAGTCATTAAAAGTGCACCAAGTCTTGGCCACGGATCATGGAACTCTGTGTTGCCTTTAATGACTTTTAGCTCCTTGAACTTTGATTTATGGCCTGGCTCTGTTTGTCCTGATTTATTGCCTTTTCATCACAGTCAAGCATGACGTGTTTATTCCTATGTCTTTGATGATCTTAACATTGCACAAAGAGCAGAATCTGTGTTCTCAATGGACAAGCACATGCAGTATACATTATATGTCTACATTTAGTTTAGTGTCAGTGAGGGTCAACCTATTTAGTCTCTAGCTTGCCTGCATAGCATAATGGCCACTGTTTGATGATTATCTCAACTAGACTTGAATCATATATGATTTCGGACAAACATACAGTATAAATATCTTTTGGTTACATCTGTGGACAATTCTGCCTTGAATCCAACTAATTTGGGAAAACTGCCACGGACCATCAGGGTTGCTGTGTGAGTTTGAGCCATCTTCACTGCTCACTGTAGCTGCGAAACAGGAAACGGGCCTGATAAAGTTATCAGAGCGGGCAGCTCGTTGGGGCCTGGTGTTTTGGAATGTGCCTAGAGAACGAGGGATGCTGACACTGGGGGAAGTTGCAGTGTGTGTGAGTGTGGCTATGTTTGTGAGTGTGTGTGTGTGTGTGTGCTCCAAAAAAGAACACTGTAAACCTGGCCCACACAGAGAGAGAGAGAGGGGAGAGAGAGAGAACCATAGGGCAGAGTGGTCTGTAGAGGTGGGCTTTTCCCAACTGCTGCGAGGAATGCTTAGCACTTAGTTTCTAATGTGAGAGTGGACAAGATTTTGTTTTTGATGTACAGAGTATGAGCTTAATGTCTTTGACATGTGCCTTCAGGTAAGTGGTGTTAAAGCAGCGCAGTAGTGTACAGTGAGGTAGTAGTAGTGTTTATACCAGACCTTAAGAATGCTGATGTTGTTTGAGTGTGACACAGGTGAGCCCTCATCTTCACAGCACTCATATAGTGCAGAAGGTGCACACAACTCAGAGAGAGAGAGAGAGAGAGAGAGAGAGATGCAGTCCATTGGGGACAGCACAATAGAGTCGTGTGTGTGTGTGTGTAATCATTCACTAATGTATTAGTATTTGGAACTGTTCAAGTCTGTGATTTTGCTTTATAACAATTACCATTGACTCAGTGATGGATTGATTGCTGTGTTATCAATATTTCACCGTACGTGTTTATCTCATATAGTATATTAGTCTGGAAGGAACCTATCACTGTAAATCAGTTTAGTTATAAAAATAGCAAATGAGCTTTTTAGAACTGGCCGGAGTGCTGATACCAGTTAGGATTGGCCTTATCTGATATAGCCTGGATGCCAGAAGCCTCTGGCCACCTGATGGAGCTAAGGGTAGAGTGGTGATGTGTAATGTGATTAGACAGTCATTGATACTGTGTGGGACCAGGCACGTGCCAGAGTCTAAGCTAATGATTAATACGAGTGTATGTGTGTGTTTGTGTGTACGTCTAAGTGACTGACGTGACGCTGTCTGTCATTTGAGTGCTTCTGAGACGTGTTAACAGCGAGGGGAGGGACGTGCCATTTAGTACAGGCTTTTGATTCAGAAAATAAAAATGAATAGGTTTGGAACTGTCCCCTCTATGTTTTGTATAAAATATTATACGTTATTAAAAGTATATATTTTTCTTGCCAAAATGGTCTTGTAGTTGGTAGGGTGCCGTATACAGGAGTAGATCATGTACAAGCGTGCATACCAACATTTAATGTTGTGCTGTATCATTTTCTGGATAAAGGTGTCTACCAAATGACAAAATCTGAAAGTAATACCATTAGTTAACATGTACAGTAGCAAATGTAATCAGAAAAGGTAACTTTCTCCCAAAATAGTATCACCTTTCTTTTTCCATTGGAAAACATATTAATACTTTTATTATAGTATTGCAAGAGAAATAAGGAAGCAAACAAGCTCAATTGTACCTTGAGATCTGGTCTTTGATAATGTCCTCCACTTACATAAGAGCCCGGTAAAATTAATCAGCAGTCGTTTTATGTTTTATTACATTGTGAATTACTGATAAATGTGGAGAGGAGCCATGTTGGATGATCTGTTCATGTTTGGAGTACTACGCTCAATGATAGAGCTCCTGCTCAGTGGAGAAAACATGACCCCCCCCCCCCCCCCCCCCACACACACACACACACACACTCACACACCCCTCTTACCCCCACCCACATGCTGTCTCACCTGTCCACGTTCACAGACATGCCTGCCATAAAGTGAGGCCATGCTCTGCTGAACAGGATGCTGGGAGCCTCCGGTCTGAACACAGGTTATAAAAGTCCCCCACCTCTGGCTCCTGAGTGTCAGTGGTAATTTACCTGCCACTTGAGTGTGTGTGTGTGTGTGTGTGTGTGTGTGTGCACACGGGAGAGAGAGAGTCATCCAGTGTGTGTCTTTGCTTGCGCGTGCCTTTTTAAGGATACTGTTTAAGAGCACCCAGAGCTGTCCCAGGGCTAAACAGACATCATGGCAGGTAAGACTTGTGTGTGGGTTTGTGTTCTAATCCTATTAATGGCGTAGTATGGACATCATTCTCTTCATTTTCAGCGCTTTTTTAAATTCACCTCTATCAGAATTAACACTATACTTTAACTATATTTTGTCTTTTGCCTCTTGAAAGTGCAGTGTAGTGTCATAAATCTAAAATGATAAAGGATAAAAATCATTGTTACTATGTGTAGCACTTACAGTGCCATAGCATAATTTGCGCCCATGTCAATATTGTTGTGTTATTCTATGTATGTATGCATAAGGCAACTTGATTATGGTCTGTGTGGTAGATTTACTGTGAGCTGTCTACTAGTATGGTGCTGTGCTGTGCTGTAATGAGCTTCTCTTATTGCTTATGTCCTGTATCATTGGAATGTATTTGAAAAGATTACATTTTTTTTTAGGTGGATACAATTTTTTGGCATTTTTATAAGATAGCAATTTTGATCTTAGATCTTAAAATTGTTTGAATAATTTGAGTTCTGGATTGCATGGTTGTTGAGATGCATCTCTAACTATGAAACAAGGCAGAGCAGGTGAGTAAGTGTGATCTCTAAGGCTTGAGCTCTCGTGTGTGGGATTGTTCTGGAAGCACTGCAATGTAATGGAGCACTATGGGATGTTTAATGGAGACCCTCTGCCCTCCTCTCCCAACAGACAACGAAATGGGAGGACAGAACAAGAAGAAGAAGAGTGTAAGAGAGCATTCGGCAAACACACACTACTCCACGTCAAACACACACTGCTACTACTACACACTGATCCACTGCTGTTATGGAATTATACACTACTCTACTTTACACTACTAATGAATTAGAAACAGAAAAAAGGTTTTGCACAAGTGACCATATATTCACCGACATATGTATTCACAGTACTGAACATACACATCTTGAAATCAGATCTCAGAATTCAAGAACTAACTAAGATTGGAACTGGGATTTGTTGAGAGACAAATATTTGTTCCTTTGGTCCATCCATGAGTCTTTGAGATCAGACATGAATGAGGCATCATCTCCGTCTGTCTCTGTCTGAGCAGGTGGAGTGCTGTGGCTATCCACTCAGTATCTTCTTCATCGTGGTCAACGAGTTCTGTGAGAGATTCTCCTACTATGGCATGCGAGGTAAACCCAAGACTCTATCCCCCCCTCACACACTTTCACATAAAAAAGCTGGTCCTGTTGATTTCCATTAGAACTCCTCTGACTGTCAAAGTCAAAAGTCAAAGTGTGTTTATTATTGCATGTACCAAATTGCTTCAGCACAGCAAAATTCTTACGACTTGGCAAGCAACATTTATCTACGCAGTAGACGTCATACATATAACTTATATCAAAAAATAACATAAAACTCTATAACACTATGACAATAAAACATGTCAAATGTAACATTAACATACAACAATTTAAAGAACAACATATAGCTCTGTAACACTATGACATTATAACCGACTGAATGATCTTTCTCTCTCAATCTCCTTCTCTTCTCTATCTTTCTCTCTCGTCCTCTTCTCTCTCTTTCTCAGCTGTGCTGGTGTTGTACTTCACATACTTCTTGCGCTGGGATGAAAACACCGCCATCTCCATCTACCACACCTTCGTGGCTCTGTGCTACCTCACCCCCATCATGGGGGCCATCGTAGCCGACTCCTGGCTGGGCAAGTTCAAGTGAGTGCTGGATACGGCTGAGCTTCAGATTCTTTCCTTCAGTTCTTAGGTTTTAGTTTTTATTATTATTATTATTGTTATCATTATTATTAATATTATTATTATTATCTTTAGGCTTCAGGTATTTTTTGAGTGCACACACAAAACAGACAGCTAAAGGACCATGAGGAGCAATTTACTGAACTTGACAAACGTGTATTGGATAACAGTTATGGAGTCTACCTTTAAAGGAAAGATAGGACTGTGTGTGAAGGTGTTTACATGACCAAGGTGGTTTATGACTTGCACTTGTGGTAAAAGCATTCAAGTGTTTTACTTGTATGAACAGAGCTTGTTTTATTTGCCTTTGATCCAGCATGTTTAGCCATCAAAATGAAAGGAGTGAAACCTTTTCAGCGCCATAAAGCTTTGGCTTTCCTACCCTTTTCAGTCTCATTATGGCATTCAACAGGTTAACAAGTGTTCATGTTTCTCTCTCAGTTTATACCACCATATCATTACTACTAAGCTGAGCAACCCATCATGATAAATCCTTATATTTGCCACCACAGCGGCAGTATTGGGTGGGGCAGTTTATTTTCTAGGGTCAGGAGAAATCATGTCGTCAATCACTTCTGCTGTCAATCACTTCTGCTGCGGTCACACAACAGTATCAAAGGTGACAGTATCAAAGGATTTCACTTCTCAGGGAAATAGTGTGAGTCTGTACGGGGATCTGTTTGCACGCAGATACTGGATGCACTATGGATTTGTTTGCGTGAAAGAAAATAAATCCCAATTAATCAACTTACTCATGGAACTGGAAAAGATCCTCCCCTGACAGAGTGTGAAGATGATTGGTCTAATTGGTCTCTTTAGTTTTGATATGCATATCTATCATTATCCGGTTTGTGACTCTCTCTCTCTCTCTCTCTCTTCACCAGGACAATTGTCTATCTGTCCATCGTGTACACCATCGGTCAGATCGTCTTGGCCGTGGCCGCCATTCACGACATCACTGATGCCGACAGGGATGGCGTACCGGACAACCTCACTCTCCACGTGTGAGTGTTCACTCTCTGGGCTATACGATCAGGCTTCAACCTGTCCGCTGACTGCCAAACTGTCTGAATGGAGCTTCTGACTTGACCATCAGTGGAATTCTGAGCAACTGTTATTAGTTTGGAATCTGGTCGCTGTGGAAACGTCTGTGTGTCATACGTCACTAAAGGCTCTGTAGTGTCCGTGTTCTGTGGGTTTCCTATGTAGAGAACCCCGGCTATATTGGACTCATGAGAACAATGTCTTTGATCCAAAAACATGAGCTTTGAATATCTGTGTGTGTATCTAAAATGCATCTAACGTATATCGAACGTGTATCTAACGTGTATCGAACGTATATCGAACGTGTATCTAACTGCTGATGTGCCTCCTGTCTTCCCCATCCTAGGGCCCTGTCCATGGTTGGACTGGGGCTCATTGCTGTGGGCACTGGAGGCATCAAGCCCTGTGTGGCAGCCTTCGGTGGGGATCAGTTTGACGACAGCCAGGTTAGACCATATTTTACTCAGATGGCACCAACGCACATACCCCTATGTAGTGGCCCCATGTGAAAAAACATTGTCTGAAACTTGACTACTGTATCATATTCAATACATATAAAAAAGAACATTTTGTCAAATATACTCAACATTAGCCCACTGATTGACAGCAAATCTGTCGTCATCATAAATGACCTTATCAGTTGCCAAGGTCGTGGCACGGGCGTGGGAGTGATAGACATCAATGGTAGAGGTGATAAGAAAAAAAAAGTGATCTACTGTAGCAGGCACATACACACACACACACACACACACACACACACACACACACACACCTTATCTGACAGACTGACACAGCAGAATAACAGCTCAAAGGCCATGGACGCACGTTCTATTTGTGAACACGTGTCCTGATAAGCACAAAATGATGACAGTACATAAGAATATACTAATGAGTGTGTTTCTTGTGTGTTTGTGTGTGTGTGTGTTTGTGTGTGTGTGTGTGTGTGTGTGCAGGATAAGCAGAGGAGCACATTCTTTTCCATCTTCTACCTGTCAATCAACGCAGGCAGTCTGCTCTCCACTGTCATCACTCCAATTCTCAGAGGCGAGTTTGGGTGTTTGTGTGTGTGTGTGTTTGTGTGTGTGTTTATGTGTGTGCGTGTGCGTGTGTGTGTGCTTGTGCGTGTGTGTGTGCTTGAATGTGTGTGTATGTGTGTGCGTGTGCGTGTGCGGGTTTGTGTTCAAATATTGAGAATATATAGTGTATATGTATATGTATGTGTTCTTAGTCATATTGCATTTGTATACTTACTGTGTGTGTGTGTGTGTGTGTGTTTTATCTCCAGCCCAGGAGTGTGGAATCTACACCCAGCAGAAATGCTACCCTCTGGCCTTTGGGGTTCCTGCTGCTCTTATGGTGGTTGCCCTCGGTGAGTTACACACACACTCACACACACACACACTCTCCCACACAAACACTCTCTCTCCCACAAACAGTCTCTCTCTCTCTCTCTCTCTCTCACACACATACACACACACACAGACACAAACACACACACACACACACAAACATACACACACACACACACACTTAAAACACTTGGCTTTTTGTCATTGACATGGCTTATCATGCATCATTACACTAAAATTGCTGAACCCACAATACATATCTCCATTGCATTGAACAAGCATAGTACAGAGTATGTTTGTATTTTTGTGTAATAATAATTCTAATAATAATTTGTACGTGTGTGTGTTTCTACAGTTGTTTTCGTAGTGGGAAGCAAAATGTACATCAAGGTAGCCCCCAAAGGGAACATCATGCTGGAGGTTGTCAAGTGTATCGGGGTAAGCATTACCATGGTTACTGCTGTCAAATGAAGCCTTTTCACAGGAGATAGCATACGTACTGGAAAGAGGAGAGAGGCATGGTTCTTCTATTAATATAATGGAATACATGATGCAGCAAGACTACTGACCTCGACTTAGTTTTATTGATACATGGTTTTGCTAAGGTTTCTTCCTGCCTAACAGGGAGTTTTTTTCTTGCCCCTGTTGCAATTGTGCATGCACTAAGGGGGTTTAGGCTCTGGGCTCTGTTAAGCGCCTAGAGGCAATTGTAATGGCGCTATACAAATAAAATTGAATTGAATTGAATTGAATTGAATTGAATTGAATTGAATTGAATTGAATTGAATTGAATTGAATTGAATTGAATTGACTTGAATTGAATTGAATTGAATTGAATTGATACAACAGACACAGTTGAGACATGGAAGAGCGAGTGGTGCCGTCTGATGTAGATAAGTGAGTTGTTGTTCTGGGTTCCTCTGATGTAGTTTAGTGAGTCGTTGTTCTGTGTTCCTCTGATGTAGTTTAGTGAGTCGTTGTTCTGTGTTCCTCTGATGTAGTTTAGTGAGTCGTTGTTCTGGGTTCCTCTGATGTTGTTTAGTGAGTCGTTGTTCTGTGTTCCTCTGTAGTTTAGTGAGTTGTTGTTCTGTGTTCCTCTGATGTAGTTTAGTGAGTTGTTGTTTTGTGTTCCTCTGATGTAGTTCGCCGTCAAGAACCGCTTCAAGCACCGCAGCAAGCAATACCCCAAGAAAGAGCACTGGATGGACTGGGCTGAGGACAAGTATGAAGTACGTTTGAGAGGGAATGAGAAGTTTCAAACACATGAGCACTCACACACACACACTCACATACACAAACACACATACACACACACACACACACTCACATACACACACACTCACGAACACACACACTCACATACACACACACACACACTCACATACACACACTCACACACTCACATACACACACACTCACATACACACACACACACACACTCACATACACACACACACATACTCACATTCACACACGCTTATTCACATCCATTCACACACATGCACATATTAACAGTCCAATCATACACAGACATATGTATTAAGTCACACAGACAAACATTCACAGAGAGGCCATTTTGAAGAAATGCATTACGTTATCATGGGACCCAAATGTAATAAACATAAAGCCTTCCACACAGTGTTGTGGTGTTGTGTTATAGAAGCAGGAAGTGTAAATGTGTTGATTTTTCTTCTCCTCAGAAACTGCTGATTGCACAAATCAAAATGGTGGTGAAGGTGTTGTTCCTCTACATCCCCCTGCCCATGTTCTGGGCTCTGTTCGACCAGCAGGTCAGTGTGTGTGTGTGTGTGTGTGTGTGTGTGTGTGTGTGTGTGTGTGTTTTTTTGTGTGTGTGTGTATGTGTGCAGTGTTGTACCTGAATGCGTTCATTGAACGAAAGTTCATGAACTCGTTCATAATTTTGGTGAACGTGAAGTGAACGTTCTGTATTATTGCCTGATGAACGATACTGTGAACGCGTTCATTCTGGTGTCTGTGAACGGCACGTTCACTCTTTTTAATTTCGTTCAATAAGGTGCCAGATTTCTAGAGACTTCCAGGCGAAAAACACACATTTAACAGTCATTTAACAGTTTCAAATCGCTGCGTGTGCTTTATTTTACTGTCAATGCCTGGCAAGTGTGAGAGCGACAAAGTTGCATAGTGGCCGAAAGCGGTATTGCAGACATATAGAGATTTTTTGGAGCTGTGAACTTAGTTCAAATTTTTGAATTATGAACTATGAACTGAACTAGTTCATTTTAAAATGTGTGAACTATGAACTAGTTCATGTAGAAAGTGAACTTTCCCAACACTGTGTGTGTGTGTGTGTGTGTGTGTGTGTGTGTGTGTGTGTGTGTGTGTGTGTGTGTGTGAAAGAAAGAAAGAAAAAAAGAAAGAGAGAAAGAAAAAAGAGAGAGAAAAAAGAAAGAAAGAGAAAAAAAGTAAAATAAAAAAGTCTGCCCATCCTCTGACTTTACGGTGATGTTTGGCTGTCTCCCTCCTCCTCTCCCTCAGGGCTCCAGATGGACTCTTCAGGCCACTACTATGGATGGAGACTTTGTAAGTGGCTATCAAAAACACCCTTGTAACACACATTCAATACACAATATAGATACAGTATGTCATATAAATGGACACTTTGTGAGTGACTATCAAAAACACCCTTGTTACACACATTTAATACACAATGTAGATACAGTATGTGATATAGATGGAGACTTTGTAAGTGGCTATCAAAAACACCCTTGTAACACACATTCAATACACAATATAGATTTGTCATATAGACGGTACATCATTTCCACAAGATACTAACACTACCCGACATGTTGTCCCTGTTGGAGTTTTCACTGTTGTTTTGTTTACTGTTCGCAGGGTATCCTGGTCATCCAGCCTGATCAGATGCAGGTGAGCAGTGAGAGAGGCACACACACACACACACATCACACTCATCACTGATCAGATGCAGGTGAGCAGTGAGAGAGGCACTTGGTCACAGCGTGTCTACACGAAGTCCATCACCACACGACACCAACATGTCGCAAGTTACCTTACACACACTGACGCAAAACGTATTTTTCTCCAAACCATCCTTACCGTCTCTCTCTTCCTCCATTTCCCTTCTTCCCTATCTCTCTCTCTCTCTCCTGCATCCTCCCTCCCGCTCTCTCTGTCCTTCTCCCTATCCTCCTCTCCAGATGATGAACCCTATTATGATCCTGATAATGGTGCCCATCATGGACAGTGCTGTTTATCCGCTCATCAAGAAGTGTGGACTCAACTTCACGTGAGTGTCAGCAGGAACCCCCATGGTGCTCTGAGGCACACTGATGCAGGCCAGGGGCAGTATAGTGACACTAAATGGGGGCGGAAGAGAGTGTGTGGATAGCCCAAGATTCAGTTAGATTTCACTGCAAGTGAAGTGTGAGTGTAAATGACACAAGCTTTTACAGGAACTATGTCACCATCCACTGAATTGGAGCAATATAACATTTTATCTGTCAGCTGTCTATCAGAAAAAACAACTGTGTTTGCATTGGGCGTGTGGCCCATGCACTATGGCCAGTGTGATCAAAGCCCTGGTATAAGCATAACTGGACATGGACCAATGTCAATGCCTTGGTATTGTGAGGGAATTTTGAGTGCTGTAGTGTTGTACTGAGTTTGTTAATAAGTTTGTGTATGTGTGTGTCTGTGTTTATGTCTGTGTGTGTGTGTGTGTGTGTGTGTGTGTGTGTGTGTGTGTGTGTGTGTGTGTGTGTGCGGTCCACAGGTCACTGAAAAGGATGACTGTGGGCATGCTGATGGCTGGCCTGGCATTTGCTGCTGCTGGCGTGGTTCAGCTCCAGATTGATGTAAGACACACACTTAACACACCTGTGGGCACACGAACACACACGCACACTTAAAAAACGCACACACTTAACACACCTGTGCACACACACACACACACACACACACACACACACATGGTTGTGCGCACACACACACAGATTCTTATTCCCCTCTAATGTTCTTTCCCATAGAATTATACAACCACACACAGACACACACAGACAGACACAGACACACACACACACACACACACACACACACACACACACACACACACACACACACACACCATAACATACCTTTCAATCCCTTTTTTCTTTCTCTCCAGAACACCCTGCCTGTATTCCCCACTGCCACTCAGAGCCAAGTCAAGCTCATCAACATGCAGAATACCCCGATCCAGGCCATGATCGACCAAACGCAATACAGCCTCCCAGCCTTCACCGTAAGATCACACATCACACAGTTACACCCTTACAACACATCACTCACTCATTCATTCACCCATCTGTCCACTTTCAACTGTCATAGCAGGTGTCCAACAAGTACCAGCCTAACATGTTCATGTAGGCTTGTGTGTCTAAGAGATGCAGGTGTCCAAAAAGAAATCAGAAAAAAAGAGGATGAATGTTAAGGGTCCTGGTTCATTCATCATTTTTTTGGTGGTTTTACTTTTAGTGCGTTTATGTGGTTAGTGAGTGGGTGTATGTGTGTGTGTGTGTGTGTGTGTGTGCGAGGGTGTCTGTGTGTTTGTGTTAGTGAGTGTAACTTTATTTGTGAATGGGGAAAAAATGTCATGAAAGGCTTTTTTGGCGCTGTGAAGGTCTGATAACCCCACTCTGCCCTCTTCAGGCCTCAGACGAGTACCTGACAACAGACAAGATCAGTGTTGTGGTGACTCAGGGTTCAACTAATCAAAACGTGGACTTGTCCAAAACAATGCGACAGACTGTTCTCCTCTATGCTGCTAGCGTAGTAACAGTAAGTACAAACAAGCATTTTCTACCTAACCTATTTGAACAAACAGTCGTGACTTGCCAACATAATTGTACCCAATTCTACCCTGGGAGTTACAGAAGATTTAAAATCACTTGAAATGTGCTGCTGTGTTGCTGTGTTGAAGGCCTTTACAGAAAATAGTAAAGACTCATGAAACATGTCTATGTTGTCTCTTGACAGGTGAATGACTCCATTTCTAAGCCTAGTGAAGGAAAAAATGCCATCAGGTTAGTAGCCTACTATACTGCACCTGGCCCTGATCCACCGTAAGCGGCTATCTGTTGCACTTACAGGGAATACAGTCACCATTGTCAATCACCATGTTTGGTTTCCGTTGGCAACCAATGTTGATTTCCATTGTCAATATACCAATGTTGATTTCCATTGTCAATATACCAATGTTGATTTCCAGTGTCAATAACCAATGTTGATTTCCATTGTCAATATACCAATGTTGATTTCCAGTGTCAATAACCAATGTTGATTTCCATTGTCAATAACCAATGTTGATTCCCATTGCTTTAGGTTCGCAAATGGCTTTAACCAGCCGCTTAATGTGTCTTGGAGTGGGCAGGACCTCGGCCAAATCCCTGTCAATGGCATTTCGTCATACACCCTGGTGCCCCAGGGGAAGTAAGTGTTGGAGCTGACCTCACTTCGCCTACCTGTCCATGCACTTATTCACTCATTCACTTCTTCACCCATCTCCTTAACCTCACTTAATCACAATCCCTCACCTAAGCACTCATGCACACATTCACACACAGACACAGACACAGACACACACACACACACACACACACACACACACACACACACACACTCACTCACTCACTCACTCACTCACTCACTTAAACATTCACTCACATACACACACACACACACACACACACCTGAGGCTGGGTCAGTCGCTCCCATTGGGTCGTTATCTTCCATTGGGTCAGTAGCTCCCACTGGGTAATTAGCATTAGCTCCCATTGTGTCAGTAGCTCCCATTGGGTCAATCGCTCCCATTGGGTCGTTTTCTTCCATTGGGTCAGTAGCTCCCATTGGGTCATTATCAGTAGCTCCCATTGGGTCAGTAGCTCCCATTGGGTCAGTAGCATTAGCTCCTATTGGGTCAGTAGCTCCCATTGGGTCATTATCAGTAGCTCCCATTGGGTCAGTAGCTCCCATTGGGTCAGTAGCATTAGCTCCTATTGGGTCAGTAGCTCCCATTGGGTCATTAGCATTATCTCCCATTGGGTCATTAGCATTATCTCCCATTGGGTCAGTAGCTCCCATTGGGTCATTATCTCCCATTGGGTCAGTAGCTCCCATTGGGTCAGTAGCTCCCATTGGGTCAGTAGCTCCCATTGGGTCATTAGCTCCCATTGGGTCAGTAGCATTATCTCCCATTGGGTCAGTAGCTCCCATTGGGTCAGTAGCTCCCATTGGGTCATTAGCATTATCTCCCATTGGGTCATTAGCATTATCTCCCATTGGGTCATTAGCATTATCTCCCATTGGGTCATTAGCATTATCTCCCATTGGGTCATTAGCATTATCTCCCATTGGGTCATTAGCATTATCTCCCATTGGGTCAGTAGCTCCCATTGGGTCATTAGCTCCCATTGGGTCATTAGCATTATCTCCCATTGGGTCATTAGCATTATCTCCCATTGGGTCAGTAGCTCCCATTGGGTCAGTAGCTCCCATTGGGTCATTAGCTCCCATTGGGTCATTAGCTCCCATTGGGTCAGTAGCTCCCATTGGGTCAGTAGCATTAGCTCCCATTAGGTCATTAGCTCCCATTGGGTCATTAGCTCCCATTGGGTCAGTAGCTCCCATTGGGTCAGTAGCTCCCATTGGGTCATTAGCTCCCATTGGGTCAGTAGCTCCCATTGGGTCAGTAGCTCCCATTGGGTCAGTAGCTCCCATTGGGTCAGTAGCTCCCATTATATCCTCTATGTATACAAACCGGCTGTACCTCTCTGTCTCCTCAGGGTGGTGTTCTCCATAAACAATGCAGGTGGCTCGAATTGCCAAATGGAGAAACAACTGAGCTTTGGCAGCGGCTACACCTACATCATCCCCAGTACATTCAACTTTAACGATGCGGTAAGTCAGTGTTTCAGGTCTGTTCACACACAGGACAAGAACGCTGTTCTGTGTCGGAGGCTGAATTTGCCCTGTACCAAAGATCATGAACAATCCTCAGCTTTGTCCAAACTGACCTTAGCAGCAAACTCATTGCAGTTATACATGCTCAATGCTCTATTTAACTCTGCTAGTAATAATAAGCTTTGATTGTATAGCACAGTTTGACGACACATATTTAAAGTATATTAGACTAGAGCAATGTAAAAGAATAGTAAAAATGCAAGTTAAAGAGTTAGAGCTTCACATTGATGTCCTACTCAGGAATGTGCCGCATCGATTACGATGTCCACGGAGATTCTGCCCAACGTCATCCACATGGCCTGGCAGCTACCTCAGTACTTCCTCATGACCGCAGGCGAGGTGGTGTTCTCAGTCACCGGCCTGGAATTCTCCTACTCACAGGTAGGGGGCGACAAAGAGTTTCCAACGGCCTTGCTTTAGTTCTCCACAAGTTCCCATACATTTGCTGCATAACAAGTCATGAAAATACAGAAAAGGGATTAAATACAATAACTTACAAGTGTCAAAAGAATTCACTCTCATAAAACAATTGAATGCTTGTGTATGAACAAAAGTGTGTATAGTTCAGTAGAAAACGAATGAGGTTCTTTGCAGATATTTTATAATTCATTTTGATGCTCCCTTCAGGCACCGAGCAACATGAAGTCCGTTCTCCAGGCTGGTTGGCTCCTGACTGTTGCCGTAGGCAACATCATTGTGTTGATCATAGCAGAGGCAGCACAGCTCCCAGAAAAGGTAATTGCTACAAAATGTTGGTTTCATTACTGCCAGGTCAAATAGATACTATCTTTCTCCAATCTGCCGAATGTATTCTGTAGTAGTGAGTGGCAACATTCAAATGAACTAATTTAAAGAGTTTGCCTCAGATTTGTTTTACGCAAATCATGCAACTTTCTTTGATTAAGCCCAATATGTGTGTGGATAAGAATATAAATATACATTTGTTTAAGTGGTTATTCTCTTTTGATAGCTGAAATTGATTTGTCTCCATCACTGAGTATTGAGCCCTCTGAACACACAGGCCACTGTTAATAGCCATCCCTGACATTCTTCAATGGTTTTCTCCTCTACAGTGGGCAGAGTATATTCTGTTCGCCTCTCTGCTGGTGGCTGTCTGCATCATCTTTGCCATCATGGCCTACTTCTACAAGTACGAGGACCCGGCTGAGATCGAGGCCCAGTTTGCAGAGAAGGAACCAGAAGACAAAGACGACAAGGACGAGAAGAAGAAGAGAGGATCACGGAGCAGCAGCAGCAGTAGCAGTAGCAGCAGGGATGGTGGCCGTGTCGAAGAAGAAGACGGAGAACAAGTCAAACAGACCAAGATTTAAGCCTCCCCTAACCCTCCTCTTCGTCATCCTCCTCTCCTTCATCCTCATCTGAGCGTGTGCAGTAGACTGCCTGGGCGGTCAGGAGGGAGTCACGCTGGAATGAGATCTATGACAAGGGGCTGTGGGGTCACGACCCTGGTGTTGGTACACAGCCAGATATCCAACATGCTGCCTCGTTGTGCCCCTGTGCCTTTAAGCCAACTAATATTTATGTTTGGCACACAAAGGACAAGAACAATTTGTCAAATTGAATATGAGGAACTGATATTAACCATCAAAACAGTACTAAAGGTGAAAGAACGACAACACACATGGTGAAAAAACGACAAGAATCTCCAAATCCCAGCACTGTGGGTTATTAATTGTTTAATTTAATATTGTAAATGTTTTGTAATGATCATTTTGTCTGTACGATCATTTTGCTTTTGTTTCTTTCTGTTCATTAATTGTACATTATTGTACAGCGCATATGAATAACCATTCCAACATCCTGTATGTATCTGGAAGTGTTGTTGGTTGGTTATTATTTTGCAGTATTATTATTGTGTTTTTGTATTCTTTAACCGACCAAAAAAACAGCAGGTGAAAACACCTGGAGGTAAAACGAACGTTTTGTGAGCAAGCACTTCAAATAAAGATTACGCTTTACATTCCAGAGGAGGATCATTCATTTACGCTCCATCACACAAACCCTTCATAGTTACCTCTACCTGAGACACTACCAGCAGACATCTGTTCAAGGACAAAAATCATTGAAATAAGAGCCCCATAAAGCCAGGCTTCAAATACCAGAAGGCAAGGAGATGAGAGAAGTGCAGATAGAACAGGACAGGCAGGGCAGAGGAACAAAGATGGCAGTACCTAAGGGCAAGGAGATGAGAGAAGTGCAGATAGAACAGGACAAGCAGAGGTGCAAAGATGGACAGAAATGATCAGGGTGTAAAGGGTTTTGGGATGAAAAAGCTTTCAGAACTGTAGGAGACTTAAGAGCTGGGTCTTCAACTGCCTTCTGAGATCGTGTATGTGATTTACTTTAATATTTGTATCATTTCAAATGTATGTAGAAGTAAATGGTGAACCTGTCGGTCATAATTATAGAGTAGCAGAGAAAGTAAAAGAAAAGCAGGATACTATTATGCTTTGAGGACATTGGCCCTCATTCTCGATCTTTTTCTGTAATTCTTCAGAAATGCTTCTTACACGACTTCGCAAAAACAACGTAAGAGAAACGCTTCCGCTGCATTCCCGCACGCTTGAAAATGTG
>NC_137912.1:7343234-7345734 GCF_963457725.1 Sprattus sprattus | reverse complement strand
AGGAAGAGAGAGAAGGAGAGGAACAGATGAGTGAAGAGGAAGAGAGAGAAGGAGAGGAACAGATGAGTGAAGAGGAAGAGAGAGAAGGAGAGGAACACATAAGTGAAGAGGAAGAGAGAGAAGGAGAGGAACAGATGAGTGCAAAGGAAGAGAGAGAAGGAGAGGAACAGATGAGTGAAGAGGAAGAGAGAGAAGGAGAGGAACAGATGAGTGAAGAGGAAGAGAGAGAAGGAGAGGAACAGATGAGTGAAGAGGAAGAGAGAGAAGGAGAGGAACACATAAGTGAAGAGGAAGAGAGAGAAGGAGAGGAACAGATGAGTGAAGAGGAAGAGAGAGAAGGAGAGGAACAGATGAGTGAAGAGGAAGAGAGAGAAGGAGAGGAACAGATGAGTGAAGAGGAAGAGAGAGAAGGAGAGGAACAGATGAGTGAAGAGGAAGAGAGAGAAGGAGAGGAACACATAAGAGAAGAGGAAGAGAGAGAAGGAGAGGAACAGATGAGTGAAGAGGAAGAGAGAGAAGGAGAGGAACAGATGAGTGAAGAGGAAGAGAGAGAAGGAGAGGAACAGATGAGTGAAGAGGAAGAGAGAGAAGGAGAGGAACAGATGAGTGAAGAGGAAGAGAGAGAAGGAGAGGAACAGATGAGTGAAGAGGAAGAGAGAGAAGGAGAGGAACAGATGAGTGGAAGGGTACGAAGGGAACACATAAGAGAAGAGGAAGAGAGAGAAGGAGAGGAACAGATGAGAGAAGAGGAAGAGGAAGAAGGAGAGGAACAGATGAGTGAAGAGGAAGAGAGAGAAGGAGAGGAACAGATGAGTGAAGAGGGAGAGGAAGAAGGAGAGGAACAGATGAGTGAAGAGGAAGAGAGCGAAGGAGAGGAACACATAAGTGAAGAGGAAGAGGAAGAAGGAGAGGAACACATAAGTGAAGAGGAAGAGGAAGAAGGAGAGGAACAGATGAGTGGAGAGGAAGAGAGAGAAGGAGAGGAACAGATGATTGAAGAGGAAGAGAGAGAAGGAGAGGAACAGATGAGTGAAGAGGAAGAGAGAGAAGGAGAGGAACAGATGAGTGAAGAGGAAGAGAGAGAAGGAGAGGAACAGATGAGTGAAGAGGAAGAGAGAAGGAGAGGAACACATAAGTGAAGAGGAAGAGAGCGAAGGAGAGGAACAGATGATTGAAGAGGAAGAGAGAGAAGGAGAGGAACAGATGAGTGAAGAGGAAGAGAGAAGGAGAGGAACACATAAGTGAAGAGGAAGAGAGCGAAGGAGAGGAACAGATGATTGAAGAGGAAGAGAGAGAAGGAGAGGAACAGATGAGTGAAGAGGAAGAGAGAGAAGGAGAGGAACAGATGAGTGAAGAGGAAGAGAGAAGGAGAGGAACAGATGAGTGGAAGGGTACGGAGGGAACACATAAGAGAAGAGGAAGAGGAAGAGGAAGCGTGACGGAGCAGGAGTTTAAGGTGACTGGATGGCTTGAGACGGAAGGGAGATGGAAAACTTGTTTTATTCCTGGAGAGGGCTGTGGTGTGGGTGTTGGAGCTACGTCTAATCCCAGTTTAATTTGGGATTAACTGCAGTTGAGAGGGTGGGAAACAGAAAATCGGGTTACATAGTTCCTCTCTCACATGACGCGCTTAAAAGTGGCAATGTGTGTGTGTGTGTGTGTGTGTGTGTGTGTGTGTGTGTGTGTGTGTGTGTGTGTGTGTGTGTGTGTGTGCGCATTTGCATGCGTGTGTGTGGTTTACTTTGAAATTCTTTCCAAACAGCCTACCACATGAACACAGACTCTCAAGATACTCCATTATTTCACCATGGTCTGTCTGTTTCTTTCCTTCTCTCTCTCTCACTCGCTCACGCTCACCCCCCCCCCCCCCCTCTCTCTCTCTCTCTCTCTCTCTCCCTCTCTTAACTGCCATAGCCCCATAAGAACCATACCCCCACTGCCTGCTCTCTCTCTCTTTCTGTCTCATCCAAATGAATGATTCATTCTCTGACCTGCATACAGTCATAGCACAACCCCCACCAGCTACCACCAGGAGTTCCTCGCAGCTACAACAGCCATCAGCCACAACAGACTGACGCAACTCACACAAGCACTTATATACACACACACACACACACACACACACACACACACACACACACACACACACACAAACACACAAACACACAAACACACACACATTAACGTGCACACTCACACACATGCACACTCACCCATACTCACTCATACTTACACGCGCCCACACACACACACAGTGAAAAAAATATCTCAGTTGTTCACTTCACAACCAATTTTTCCATTCACACTCCTCGCACCATTGCGGCGCTCATGCATATTACAGCCGGCTCTCTCATGCTCGAAGAGCCAGACTTCCACTCGCTAGAGAATACAGCCCTGAACAACAAGGACACAGAACACATGTGTGAACACTGTGTTTATGCGGGGAGTTTACGATCAAACGGGGTATTTACTGTTCTGAAAAAAAAAACACACCACCCCG
>NC_137912.1:7328234-7338234 GCF_963457725.1 Sprattus sprattus | reverse complement strand
CCCTGACAGGTGGAGCAACCAAACTAATTCCACCAGAGGCTTGTTCTGGTCCTCTGGATGTATGTGTGTCTGTCTGTGAGTGTGTGAGTGTGTGAGTGTGTGAGTGTCTACTGTCTGTGCGGGTTTGCGTGTGTGAGTGTCTGTGTCTGTCTTTCTGTCTGTCTGTGCAGGTTTGCGCGTGTGTGTGCCTGTGTGTGCCTGTGAGTGTGTGTGAGTGTGTATGTGTGTGCCTGTGTGTGCGTGTGTGTGTGTGTGTGTGTGTGTGTCTGTCTGTCTGTCGGTGATTGTGCTTGTGTGCGTGTGTGTGTGTGTGTGTGTGTGTGTGTGTGTGTGTGTGTGTGTGTGTGTGTGTGTGTGTGTGTGTGTGTGTGTGTGTGTGTGTGTGTGTGTGTGTGTGTGTGTGTGTTTGAAATCATGTGAGCCACATGAGGTCTGATGGTTGGAGAAGAGAAGGAACACACACACAAACACACACACACACACACACACACGCTGGCTGTGAAAGCGACCCGCAGGGAAGTTCTGACAGGTGCAAGCAGGGCGCATGGAATGACTTTTATCAGCACTTGAGTTCTTATGTGATCGCCGATCCCGTCAAAAACAGATCGCGAGGGCGAGCCAGGTTGGCCCTGAAACGGCTGAATTCCTGCTGACTGTGGCTCGGTTATGAGTCGCTTGTTTTTCCATGTGTAGTGGATCCGTGGAAATGCGGGGAAAAAAATATCTGAATCTGGCCACTGTTAAGGCTCCTGATTCACTGTACACTGAGACACTGGTGCATGGTCGGGGCACTCTTAGCCTCAATTCAATGAAACAGACCTTCAGATTCAATTCAATTCAATTCTATTCATATAGCGCCAAAACAATAAAACTGTGTCAAGACGCTACACATCCAGTCAGTGAGCAAAGGCATTCCCTGAACTCGGTAGTAGACTCTGTTCTTGGAGCAGTAGCTCCTTCACACTACTATGATTTTATCAACCCTAACCCTCCTGACCTCCTAAATGTCTGACTAGCTGGGTTGCCACGGAGATCTCTGGATCCTCCCTGTGAGAATTCCTCCGCTGGGAATCATGAGAGAATACCTGAAGGGGTTTCCCAACGAAAAATGAAGAGAAATTCCCCCCAGAATCCTCCAAACACTGAAGTGCAGTCGTCCCTTTATTCAACCTGACCTGAGCAGTAGAAATGTGACCATCTGTGAGTCATTTGGGGATGAGACCACAGAGGTGCCACTGTGGCTGCATCTCCGACACACGACCTCCTAGTCGGCTGCCCTGAAGCCATCACCAGTCACAAGGCAACGGCGTGAACCGAGAGACGCGACCGACTGACCCAGTTTCCTTATGGCGCCGTTGGATGGATGGATGCATCTAAATGCACGCCTTGCTTTCTCTGCCTCTCGCTTCCTCCCCCCATCGCCCATACGGCTCTAATGCTCCACTACGCACATTTCGCTCTCCCCGTGTCTGCACTTTGAGACAGACGGCGGAGCGAGAGGCTGTCTGTTGAAATCAAAGGGTTGACCTAACATAGCTCTTACACGCAGCCTATTACGTGCCAACCATTGGGTTGGTGTGGTTTCTGCTCCAGCGAGCAGAGAGCAGACTTCACTAGGTCACAGCCTATGGAGCGACTGTTCGACAAGAAAGGCTGCGTTTCTCCCCCTCAATGCCTTGCTGCTGCTGCTGCTGCTTTTTGCCTGAAGTCATGCTGTTTGTGTAAATACAACATGAGCTCCTGGCAGACACAACCGTCCATAAACCCTTCCCCATATGCGGCGCCAACCTCCAGCTATGTGAAGCGCATATTCTAGATGCACGTCAAACCCCCAATCGAACCAATATTTGCACGTACCGACACAGCTAATTCCCCCTTGTGGGATTTGCCCACGCAAAACAGCTCCATGACGTTTTGACTTCAACTAAATCCTAATCAAAACATATACGGGTGGTGATGCAATATGCAGAGTGCGTGTCGGGTCCTGTGGAGCTGGTTTGTGTGAATTGAAGAGCTCTCATAGCGAGGGGCCGAGATGAGAAGCTTGTTAGCGGCTAATTAGGTTGGATGGCAGGGATGTCGGCAGTAAGAGCAAAGACCTGCACACTCAGCTCCCGTGGGGTAAATCTCCTTAATGACACCCTGACCAATCAATACAGCTAGATGGGAAAGGCAAAGTGCTGTAGTCTATTGGGGCTCTCGTCATTGGCAGAGATGGAGTTCATGAGATTTCGCACGTTGGAAGAAAATCTGTGGTGGATTGGAAGAAAATGAAAGAGAACACAGCATTCTGACAGGCAACTATTACAAGAAACATGTCTGATTAACCCAATCCCAGTGTTTACACACACACACACACACACACACACACACACACAGTTGGTAAGGAATGTCAGCCACAGCATATTTGTGCTTGATGTCTTCTGGCAAACAGTAAGCGCTGAAAACTCATTAGATCCCAGCTAGTCTGCTGATGTTTGTGTCCCAGCGTTAAACCTCGGCTCGCTGGAGATTTAAGTAGCGGGCGGCCAAAGCCCTTTCTGCGCCCGTAACGCCAGCTTGGCCTCCCCCCAGCGCATTGCCTCTTTCCAGGCATGGCTCAGCTCTCGCTCTCTCCATGCCTGAGCTTTCACACCCAAAGCATTTAAATCCCCGGCAACAGGAGGATGCACGTGCGTGCGTACACACTGACACACACACGCACGCACGCACACACACACACACACACACACATACACACACAGCACTTGTTTAGATTCTCCAATTCAAATTCCAGAAGGGCATGGTCATCTGGGAGAGGACCCCAAACCATGCCTTCAACAGAGGCACACAAGGGAGATCAGCTGTGACTTGGCTGTGGCTGCTGCTGACGCTGCTGCTGCTTCTGGAAGAAAGGGGTCACTCTAGGGTATCCTCTACTCTCAAGAGTGGCGTGACAAGGTTTTCATGTCCTAAATGAAAAGATATGGACAGATGGGGCCATAAAGAAGAACTGACGGATGCTAAGTTGAAAATTGACACTAATCTCCTGATGCATGGAGAGGGCCGTTCCAGACCGAATGAGCAGGCCTCCTCCAGATGCACTTCAAGTACAAGTAGCATTATAATAAATAAAGATTGACAGGTCATTTCCACTGCGAAAGGCTTGTGTTTCAATGGAAAGCTGGATCAATGGTAATAAAACAGAAACACTATACAGGGTAAGGGTGTGTGGAACATTTTCATCCTTTAACAAGGAGTACGTTGGAGAAGGGGTAACAGGCAGCATGGCTGCACAAGTATGACACTTACAGCAGATCTTGACCAGACTACAGAGGCAAAGATCTCAGCTCTTTCCAATAAGTGTAGCCCTTTAGGCCTCCTTAGAGTCAGTTTATCCCAGAATGATTTTTTTTGCTGTTAAAAATATCTAAATAGGAAGCACCGTAATCCAGGAGGTAGATTATATTCTTACATTTTCTGTAGCCAACTTGCTTGAAATAGTCCTAGTTTCTCACTGAACTGGCACAACCCACGGATGTCTTGGCTGAGGACTACTCATTAGGGGATGCTGTCTGTAACCAACACGCCTGGACAGCTGAGGCTCCTCCAAGCACGCATGGAGTGGGAATAGGTAGCAACCAATGGTGCAGCGATCCGTTCTAGTGCCCTCGGTGTCAAATACGAGAACTAGCGCTATTTCTGTTATTTGAATATTATTTATTCAATGTGATTTCAGTCCAACAATACGAGAATATGCCGACTTCTGACATAACGGTGTGCTACTGGTCTGTTTGCCGTTCACAAAATGTTAATAATAATCTGGATAATAAATTAACATCATTGAATGCCAACTGGCCTCTGTGCTTGTTGTACACTTACAGGATGTTCAACTCTTTTTTTGGATTTCATACTGACCTCCGTCTGCTCATGTCGAAGCCTAGGTTACAGCTTTGATGGGTAGCAATCTCATGATACTTACACGATACAAATTATTACACAGGACAAATACAAAAGTGTGAAGAGTTTCACACACAATGTGATGTAACGTTAGCTTGTTAGGTTTGCTGTCTTACCTGCATCCCCGGCAAACTGCCTTGAACCGGGGAGTGAGCCATGACGTCGGGGAACTTTAACAACTGAGAACGTCTGCTCTGAACTGCTTAATAAACAAGAGTGAAGAATTCCAAAGGTCTTCGAGGTCTGCAGATTTCCGTGGTGTGTGTACGAATGGTCCTTGGCTAACTCAGCTAACGTTAGTCAACGCTGTTTACAAACATCAACCTGGTCCGAACTCCGGTAGTCAGCAAAATGCCTCATCGGAGCACTGCACTTCGGGCTTCTTTTCTGTACTAACCATGCAAACAAACTTGTTTTAAACCAAGTCCGAACGAGATGCTGAGATACTAATTATTCAAATGATCAGCACCAGACGCCGTTCTCCCGATGCAAGCATGTATCCTCAGCAGACCGTTCTTTTGTCCGCACTCATAATCTTTTTACAAGTGCATTGGCTTTACCAACGCAGCTAGCTGACAAACGTTAGCTAGCTACGTCCGCTAGGGAGCTATGTTTGGAAGCTAGCTAGCTTGCTGGCAAGCTAAATTATCAGCAGAGTTGCTTGGCTGTGATCCTTGCGCCAAAGGATTTCCCCAACAGAACACAGTACCGGGTGCATTTGCACCGCGACTCTCCACCGCTGTACGGCCAAAATAGATTCAGTTGGGCTGCACTCTGCGACTTCACGATTATGAGCTACCAAAACAAGCGTACTGCCATTGGTCGCAACTAATAAGAATGTGTTGTCATCCTCATTTCGCCTCTTTGCTCTCCGCCATCTTGTCAACGCTGTCACTAGGGCATCAGGGCGGATCCGGACGCGGCATAGCACGCCTCGCACTGCAGGGGGAGCAACTGGTTCAGAAAACGGGGAAGAAGATTCTAGTGAATCCCGATTGCTTTTTGAATCCCTATTTTTTTGCTCAAAAATCTTTCAACTCGATGTAAGAAGATTGTATTGTGTTACACAATGGTTTTTTTTTTGTTTTTTTTTTACACAAAAGGCAATTTATTTTGTATTATCCCCCATGTACCTTGATGTAGAATCCACATTCTACTGACAACACCATCTTCGAAAATAATCTTTTGAATGGTTCAATAGCAGGCTTTTGCAATGCATGCCATAACCTAATTAGGCCAGGTACCATATCTATAAGACTGTGTAGGGCCTTGCACAGGCATGGGGGGGGGGGGGGGGGGGGGGGGGGGGGGGCAGGTGCTTCAATTAAAAAAGGGCACCCCTTACTGGCAGTTAGTTATAATTTATAACTTATAAACATATGAATAAAGTAAAATACAGCAGCACATCGTTAACATTTATTTATTTATTTGTTTGCTTGTTTGTTTAATGGTGCAACTGTCAAAAGAACGAGCAGTGTTCACTCGTTTACATTGACGAGGCTATTTTTCGACTGACTACCTTGTTTGGGTTCGAATACACATAAGCGTCTTTTTACAGGCGCAGACGCTTCAGTAACGCCCTGGCATAGTGCGGCGGCCAAAACAGCCTGGTGTATAGACTTTTCACAGCTAATAATAAATCACTCCGCAATGAAAGCGCATTCAAAATTCTTTTAATTCCAAACCAAGACGTTGACAATGGCACTATTTTTTGTTGCGGAGAAACAATGGCGAAATAAACCATTTTTAATCAATAACTTCGTGTTGAAATGTTAATTTGTTAACTGTATAATTGTTTTATAAAAGCAATATAGCTCTCGTGGGAGTTGGGTAGGTAAGGGTTAATCCCACATGTGTTGTTGCCTAATGAAACCTCGGTGGCTACGGTCGAACACCACCCATGCCTCCCTGCCATGCGCTGGAAAGTTGAGAATAATTCAACTTTTAAGCGCACCTAAAAAACGCTACAAAGACGCAACGCGTGGTGGAGAAAAGGCGCACACGCCAAGCGCGCCAAACCATAGGAATCAATGCATTTTCTAGCGTCCCGTTTTTACAAAAACGCTTATGTGTAATCGAACCCATAGTTGTTAAGCTGTGCTATTGTCTAAGTTAAGATACTTGACCTTTTGCAGGCTGCATCGAGATGTTTTTTTTTTTTTTTTTTTTTTTTTTTTATATCTTTCCCCAATTTTTTTTATTGTTTTCTTGAAGTAACAACACATGAAAACATAAAATGTGACGGATTCAAGTTTTACAAAGAATGCATCGAGATGTTTAATAGTGGTTCAGTTAACTTTCACAACACTGACGAACGGTGCCGAAGCACTGACTGTCACCAATGAATACAAGTCAGACGTGGATGTTGCTCCTCAGGGTGCTCGACTTGACTGCGTCTCCAGCGGTTGCTGGGAAGTCCAGGAAGAATGGGGGGGGGGGCGTCTCGCAGAGTAAGGCTAGAACTCAAATCAAGTTGTCAAGCACACAGCACGCTTTTAATTCGAAAATTAAATATATAATCAGATTTAGAAGAAAACGCTTAGCAAAAAGGGCAGGTGGAAAGGGCCGGTGCCTAAGCCCCACCTCGAGTCTTTCTGTGCACGTGCCTCAGAGTGTGTGTGTGTGTTTGCTGATTTGTAATGTTATGACATTTTTGTTAGGCCTAAATTCAGCTCTCCTTTTTTAATATCACAGAACAAACGATCGATTATATTTACTCCTCTAAAATAAATGTAGTAAGGACTGTCAAAATTGAGGTGAATAGCCTACTCTTCTACAACGCTAGATGGCGCCCTAGCATAAGTTACACACCACCCAAACTGGATGGGGCCCTAAATGCAGACAGCCCAGTCTCCAGTCACAGTGTCAGTTCTAAGTTGAGCCCACTGCACACTGTGCTTCTGTGTATATTTGTTTGTGTGTTTATTATGTGATGATAGGAGGGGATGGAGATTAGGCTATGCCTTTTATTTGTTTATTTGAGTGTAAGGATGGAATATACACAATATCAATATCAGTGTCAGAGGGCCAACTGGGAAGGACAAACCAATCTAATAAGTGTGTCATATAGCGACTTATCTCCCACTTTATGTTAACTGTCCTTAAAGAAAAGTATGCAAATTATGAATTAAGTGTATTTGGTTTCGCTTCCAATATATTATTAGAAGTGACTGACCCCAACCATAAACCTTTGTCACCAGTCCGTCAAACTCCTTAAGTTCGTGGACGACACCACCCTCATTGGGCCCATCTCTGGTGGGGATGAATGAATCTGCTGACAGGTGGGAGATGGACCATCTGGTGACCTGGTGTGGTCAGAACAACCTAGAGCTAAATGCTCTGAAATAAGTGGAGATGGTTGTAGACTTTAGAAGGAACCCAGCCTCTCCCACCCACTCCCATCACCCTGAGAGACTCCCCAGTCGACACTGCGGAGTCCTTCTGCTTCCTGGGCACCATCATCTCCCGGGACCTCAAGTGGGAGCTGAACATCAGCTCCCTTACCAAAAGACCTCAACAGAGGATGTACGGCAGCTGTACAGCAGCTGAAGAAGTTCAACCTGCCTAAGACAATGATTGTGCACTTCTACACCTGCATCATCAAATTCATCCTCACCTCCTCCATCAACATCTGGTACGCTGCTGCCACTGCCAATGACAAAGGCAGACTGCAGTGTATCATCCGTTCTGCTAAAAAGGTGATTGGCTGCAATCTTCCATCTCTACAGGACCTGTTTGCCCCTAGGACCCTGAGGCGGGCAGGTAAGATTGTGGCTGATCCCTCCCACCCGGGTCACAAACTCTTTGAGGTCCTACCTTCCGGCAGGAGGCTGCGGTTCATCAGGACCAAAACCTCATGTCACAAAACCAGCTTCTTCCCGGCTGCAGTTGGCCTTATTAACAAGGCCCGGGACCCCCACCTGACTTTGACTCTTATCCCGCCCCCACACCTCAAGTTTGTGTTACGTTAACACAAGCTACATTGCACACTGCACATTGCACACTCACTTTTGCACTCTATTTTACTTTTTAATATACATTTTTTATATATTTGTATCCTATATACTGTGTTTTATCTGAAGTACTTTTCTAATGTGTAGTACTTAGTGTGTTTTTATGTTTTATGTTATGTGTAGTACTTATTGTGTTTGTATGTTTAATGTTCACTGTATGCACCTACTGTATACACCAGAGCAATTTCCAGGTAGGTGTAAATTAGTAAAATAGTGGGCACATAGAATTTAATACGATTTGATAAAAAGTACGGCCCAAAAATATCCTACACATCCCCCTCAGAAAATCTATATGTTGTTCTCCTGAACTATAATGCGATTTTTTTTCTCCTTTTAGAATAGGCCATACATTGCCCTTGCATTTCTCATGGACTCATGAAGCAAAGTAGTTGGAGGCTTAGCGTAACTTTGCTCAACCCGCTGTGTCCATTCTATCTCTGTCATCTCTCGATTTGGAGGAATGCCTCGGCTGAGCCTCGTGGCCTGGGGCCTTTAGAGGCCGCTCCGCTCCGCTCCGCTCCGCTTGGGCACAGCAGATGCTGTGAGCGGAGACGTCATAATCCTCAAACAGCCCTCACATTCCTCCAGAGGGCCTCTTCATCTTAAATCTGCTCAATTTTCTTCAAACGGCCACCCAGCCTCCCAAAGTGAGCAGATATTCCCGTGATGGAGGGACCATGAATGATCAAAATCTGCTCTATCTCCCACGCATTCTGTCACCTCTCTCACTTTCTCTCTCTCTCTCTCTCTCTCTCTCTCTCTCATTCGTCTCATATTCTCAACCTCCATTTCTCCATTTCTCAATCTCGCATTTCTCCCTCTCATTCTTGATTCTCTCAATTGCTGTCTCTCTCTCTCTCTCTCTCTGAGATTCAGTCTTTTTGAAGTCATTCTCTCTCTGTCACAAGTCTCTCTTGCTGACTTCTCTCTCTCTCTCTCTTTGTCTCTCTCTTTCACTCCGTCCATCTGACTGTCTGTCAATGTTAGTTTCTCTCTCTCTCTCTCTCTCTCTCTCTCCCTCTCTCTCTCTCTCTCCCTCTCCCTCTCTCACTCACTTTCCAGTGCAGTCAGTGGCCCGATCCAGGTCTGTAGCACCATGTGTCCATTATGAACGTTGCGATTTCTTTTTGCCCAGGCTAGTGTGTCATGTCGATCACTGGCTCTGTTTTCTCACGTTTCCCCAGAGCTCAGTGCACATGTCTTAGGTGCTTATCGGATGCAGGCTGCAGATCAAAAACACTGTTTGTTCTGTTCCTTCGTAGCACGCAGGACAGGTTGCTTTGCTTTGCTTTGCTTTGTGTGTGTGTGTGTGTGTGTGTGTGTGTGTATGTGAAAGTCATATCTTTGGTAGAGGTAAATGTTGAAATTGAAATCAAATGAAACATTAAAATTGTCTGTCAGAACAGTTAAAGGTAAAATAACAGTCATTCTCACTCCTGGAACTGACTTCAGAGCACTGTACAGGTCTCTCAAACAGTACATAAATACAATGATAAATAGGTATGTGTGTGTGTGTGTGTGTGTGTGTGTGTGTGTGTGTGTGTGTGTGTGTGTGTGTGTGTGTGTGTGTGTGTGTGTGTGTGTGTGTGTGTGTGTGTGTGTGTGTGTGTGTGTGTGTGTGTGTGTGTGTGTGTGTGTGTGTGTGTGTTTGTGTGTGTGTTTGTGTGCGTGTGTGTGTGCATCTGTATGACAGATTGTATAGGCTTTTTAACACTGCCAAAAGGGCTATTAAATGAGAACATCTCAGAGCCTGATACACTCTCAGACATTGCAGTTATATACTGTATATTCGTTTTCTTGTTAGTTGATATCCCCTGTGTTTACGTAACCAGAGTCTTCTGTAATTAAGAATCTTTTTTTCACACTGTGCGGTCAAGAAAGCACAAAAGGTGAACATTTTTGGAAAAGGCACCCACAACATTTGATGTTAATGTTTGATGTTAATGAAAAACCTTTTCTTTTGGAGCTGCCCTCTTGAAAGTTAGCTAGCAACATTAGTGGCCATATTGCAGTAAATTGGTTTATATTTTCCTTTTTGATACTTCTTT
>NC_137912.1:7295734-7323234 GCF_963457725.1 Sprattus sprattus | reverse complement strand
AACCCTAAACTTCTGTGCTCCCATGTATTTAATCATGCTGGAATATTTCATCGGAAATGTCTAAGCAATGGTCACAAAAGCAATATGGTTCATATAGGCTATCTGCCACTCTAAAACCTTCACATGAAAAGATGGATTAATCCAGAGAGATTACCTAGCTAGGCTACCTGCCACACGATAACCACCTGATCCAATAATCAATAAATCATTTAGAGGTGGCTAAGAGGATAAACTGTAATGAATGTAAGTGCGGGGTTATCACCTCACTGCATGAATCCCCTCCTGGAGATCCTCATGTGATCCTTCCCCTCACTGCAGCTTTTCTGTGTGTGTGTGAGTGTGTGTGCTTCTCTGTGTCTGTGCTACATCCATGTTATGGAAGGTACATGATCACTCTTTACATTAGTGAAAGTGAAAGTGTGAAAGTGACTCTATGGCAGAGGTGGTGTAGACACACACACTCTGAATTCCACCTCTGCATTTGACCCATCCAGGGAAGTGACACACACACACAGGGAAGTGCAGTTACACACTAACCCGGAGAAATTCTCACTGCAGCTTCTGTGTGTCTGCATGTCATCATCCATGTTATGGCAGGTACATGATCACTCTTTTCGTCCCTCAACAATTCTTTGAATGAGTTACATTTACATTTAGTCATTTAGCAGATGCTTTTATCCAAAGCGACTTCCACATGTATACACGCTTACACTGATGGCACACTGCACATCAGGAGGAGTTAGGGGTTCAGTGTCTTGCTCAAGGACACTTCGACAGGGAATTGAACTACCAATCTTCTGATTACTAAACGACTTCTCTACCTCCTGTACCACTGTCACTGTTCTCCACTGAGACAACACCTAGCAGTCTTTGGAAAGGCAAACACATCTTTGGGAATGCTGGCTACGTTACCTGTGGTGGCCGACTGTAGCTGAAACTTCTGAGCCAACCTTTCTCTTTTATATATGCACGTATAGCACTAAAAAATCTTTTTTTCAAGCCATTGCAGTCAAATAGTTGTCACTAGCAAATACAAGTGCATTTTTTGAGGTAAATTTGCTTATACTGTGTGTATATTTTAATAATTTGCACCATTACTGTATGTGTCTTTAACTCTTTAAAATATGTATCTTACTTGGGTAACTGAGTTTTAAAGTTAGTATAAAAGGTCAACTTCCATGATGTCCCCGACAGATGAAAATTATAAGGAATATGAAGAACACTTCCGGACCTCACACCTCATATGTAACACTGAGGTCATCTGACCTTAGGCAATGGCCATACCCACTGAGCATATGCACCATGGTCAGATGAGATTGATTTGAATACAGGTGAACTGAAGTCCTTTTCCAGGTTGATCATTGTGGGGTGCATCAGACTTGACCTAAATCCCATTAGAATGAACCACAGTTTGTCTCAGGAGGCACATTTAAGGAACGAGAAGAGGTTTTTTCCGGAGGTTGGGGGGCCCCAAGGGGGGTCGGTATAAAACCATCAGGGATAATTTAAATCCCAGTGGGCAATTACAATGCAGTAAAATTCATAATGAGTTCTTGGTGGCGGTGCTGGCGGTGTTGGTGCTGGTGGTGGAGGGGAGAGGTGGGGGTGGTGGTAGGGGAGCTACCAGAGGTGCCCCAAGAAACAACTTCATAGGTTTCATTATATACCTGAATGAATGGATGATTTTAAGTGTGCATTGTAAAGCTGTTGGATGTTGACTGATGAGAGAACAAATAAGACAGTTCATTGAATTCCTTTGTTTCTGTTGTTGTTTGTTTTATTTTTAGAGTGGTGTTGCCTAGACTTACACGCGCAGGTTCCAGTGAGAAGGCATAGCGCTTGGAAAAGAATATACAATGGATTGACACTAGTAAGGACTTTGATGATCAGATGCCACGCTGCTTCATACTGAGATGCACACACACAAACACACACACACACAAACAAACACACACACACCCACACACACACACACACACGTACAGGAACATGCATACACACACACACACACACTCACACACACATACAAAAACACTCTCTTTCTCTCTATCTCTCTCTCTCTCTCACACACACACCTTCACTCATGTCTATGTTGACATTTAACCACCCCCTCCCAAAGGACCATGAGAGAATAATGGCATCTCAAGCGTATGGATTACTGATGGCGGTGTTTACATGCACATCCTTCTGTCTTTAATATAAAAATATATACTTCAATATTCCACAAGGACATCGGCCACTACAGCAATAATAACCATTGTGTTATCTTAGTACTGTTGGTATGTTGGTATGTTATATATATCAAATATCAACTATTACTGACTTGCTAACTTGCTAATTGCTAACTATTACAGTGAAATAAGAATGGATCAAAGACAACAACATATTCAATGTATCTGCTGCCAAAGGTAGACTGGAGAAACAGTCCAGCATGTGATCATCATATCCCTTATTCACTGAGGGACGGTGGAGCAGGGGCATAGATAGCACTGGGGACGGGGGGGACATGTCCCCCCCAGATTCATAGTTTCCTGTTCCGTCCCCTCCACTCTCCCTACGTAATAATGACAATCATCATTAAATAACGTTAAAATAATGTTAGCGTCCCCCCCAGTTCTAAAATCCCATCTGCACCGCTGCGGTGGAGGTATAAAGGGCTGGTGAAGCACATCATTCTCAGACACTTATCAAGCACAATGGGTCTTCCTCTCCTCACGCTGGATCTTCCAGACAGGTGCGAGATCGGGGATGGGTCACAGAAAAACTCTCTCTACATGTGCCGAAGACTTTCAGCCCCCTTGGTCGTGTTAATGTGTGACTGGCCCTCTTGTTTCATGTGTCAAAACGTCAATTTTAGATTTGCGCTGGCCGAGACTTAGCTCTCTTTCTCTCTCTCTCTCTCTCTCTCTCTCTTTCTCTCGCTCTGTCTCCCTCTCTCCTCCACCCTCCTGGTTGGCTGCAGATGGAGTTATTGCCGTCTCCTCTTGCACACAATCTCTCTGGCTGAGCGCTGATAAGGGTTTGACTGCTTTGTAGCCGAATCAATATGGACATCAAAGTCCCCCAAGTGCAAGAGGTTTTGAAAAATCCCATGATTTTCACACTTGAGATACCACTGCCAGCCTGCAAACCCCCAAGTGCACGATTTGAGACCACACAAGAAAATAAAGTCGTGGGATTGTTTCACAAGTGACAGTGGCACAATAGGTTGAACAGCTGAAGAGTTTAACTTCTCTTTTGGAGGATGATGCGAAGGTCAGGTTAAATCACTCCACTTTCATTATTGAATTCTAATGGATTCCCTATTGTGATAATGTCTCAAAATATAGTATGTCTGTCTCTTGCATCTTGCATCAATCATGTTATGAAATTGTTTTAAGACATTGAAGGACATCAGAGTGCGTTGCATGGATGTAGCATATTTAACATCTGTGTGTGTTGCATGTAGCATATTTAACATCTGTGTGAGTTGCATGGATGTAGCATATTTGACATCTGTGTGAGTTGCATGGATGTAGCATATTTAACATCTGTGTGAGTTGCATGGATGTAGCATATTTAACATCTGTGTGCGTTGCATGGATGTAGCATATTTAACATCTGTGTGAGTTGCATGGATGTAGCATATTTAACATCTGTGTGCGTTGCATGAAAATAGCTTTAGTACATGCACATACAACCTCTATTTTAATAGCAAGGATGTGTCAGAGACCCAAAGAGACTTTGTTTTGTTTGTGTTCACGAGCCTTACAAACAGTATGTATCACTATCCGGTAGTTGACACCCAAATAAAAATAAACGCATAAACAATAGACCCTGGAGGTAGGAGCTCTGGAAGTCCTAAGAGACGTGACCTTCTCACCAAAAAACCCTGACCATTCACATTCCATTTGCCATACCCAGGTTTTATTCCTCCCCAATTAATTTTCTCTGGGGGTAATTAACACAATCCACACCATCGTATTTCACACACACACACACACACACACACACTCACACACACACACACACACACACACACACACACACACACACACACACACACACACACACACACACACTCACACTCACACACTCACACGCACACACACACACACACACACACACACACTCACACTCACACACTCACACGCACACACACACGCACACACACACACACACACACACACACACACACACACACACACTCACACTCACACACTCACACGCACACACACACACACACACACACACACACACACACACAGACACACACACACAAAATCCACACCATCGTATTTCACACGAGTCCCTTCCTTTCTCCCCTTCCCTAGCAGGGGCTGGTAAAATATGAGGTGGATATTTGTGTCTGACAGAAGGCTATTCGCAGTGCCACTGAACGCCTCATTAACTGTCACACAGTTTGTGTACGGCTGGCCGAGGAGGGGGGGGGTGGGGGGGTGGGGGGTGGCGGAACTCTGCTTAGATTTATGGTGTCAATCAAGTACAGCTCTAATGAGGAAGGAGAGGAACCTTATGCGATTCAAACCCCACTCTGTCTGTCCCGTTCACTATAAACACATCAGAATGGTTTCTCAGTGAGATTCAAACTCCACTCTGACCAGTGGTGTAGTCCAGGGTATATGCGGGGTATACGGAGTATACCCACTTATTTTTCTGTCAGCATTGGGTATACCCACTTCTCAAAAAAGGGGGTTTATCCTGTGCTGTTTGGGCTGCTTAAAGAAATGTGCAAAATTAAGAGTATACCCACTTCTCCAGGGACCACTACACCACTGACTCTGACCTGTACACCAAAGTACAGAATGAGTTTAGTGAGGTTCAAACTCCACTCTGACCCGTACACCAAAGCCATCAGAATGGTAACTAAATGTCCAAATCTCATGTTATACTGTACATCGCTTTGGATAAAAGTGTCTGCTAAATGACTAAATGTAAATGTAAATGAACAATTAGGCCTGTTATAAATGTGGAAATTAACAAATCAGAGAAGAATGGCCAAAGTGTGTGTGTGTGTGTGAAAGAGAAATAGAAGAAGGAGGGATACAAATGGTATGGATGGAGAATAACAGACACAAAGTGGGGGAAGTGTGTGTGTGTGTGTGTGTGTGTGTGTGTGTGTGTGTGCGTGCGTGCGTGCGTGCGTGCGTGCGTGCGTGCGTGCGTGCGTGCGTGCGTGCGTGCGTGCGTGCGTGCGTGCGTGCGTGCGTGCGTGCGTGCGTGTGTGTGTTTGTGTGCACACATGTGTGTGCCATGTGTGTGTATCCTCCAACCCGGCTGTTCCATGCCCACACCTTGGGACTCACCTTCCCTCATTTGAAAAAATTAAGTAAATAACCACATCAGTCCATTGAGACATTGATGAATACCGCCATCAATAATCCAAAATGGCTTTGTGGTGGTGGGGGATGTATTGATCAGAATAAACATGGAATGGGGGGAATGAGCGTACATACTGTATATATATATGTGTGTATACATAGGTGTGCGTGTGTCTGTATATACCATTCGTGTGTGTGTGTGTGTGTGTGTGTTTTGTGCTTGCGATCATACTCCAACCACCTCCGTCTCCCCAGATCAGGCTGAAAGCAATAAGAGCAGCTATCTGGTGCTAATGGCTGAATCCCCCTGAGCTGTGTAAAGTATGCCTGTGTAGACTGCCCTAAATGCTGCTGTCAGGGACGATCCCTGAGCAAACAGCACACTGAGACCGATGTCTCCACAGTCAGAGGCTAGAGAGAGAGATCTCATCTTGGAGGCCATAGCTCAACAGACAAGAACAGTGTGTGTGTTCTCGCTCTTAACTTTCTGATTGAGAGCCCTCTACATCTTCCCAATCTACATCATTCCGTGCTTCCTACTGCGTGTCTGTGTATTTGTTTTACATCGGAATGCTGAGAGCCTTTTATTTGTGTGGTGGATCGTTATGAAAACACTTCATAGTGTGTGTGTGTGTGTGTGTACAGCAAACCCTTTCGGCATGGATTGTTTTTCTTCCTCAGTTCTTCGACATTATGTAACAATCGAACCTTAGGTAAAATAACAGCTTAAAATTAATTTTGGTGGTGCGCTGATTTACAGTATGTCAGTGATGTCATCTGAGCACGTCTGATATGCCTGGTATTGCATTATGTAACTGTGGTTGACAGGGAGCGACACCTCTCGTGAAAATTATGCAATGCCGTATGGCACCACCTCACACAACAACATTAAGACTCTTCTGCTAGCTATAAGAAGAAGCTGGCGCAGTATGCTCTGTATGGACATCATGGCAGAAGCGCCGAAAAAACAGAAAAATGTTGTCGGAGGAAGCAAAGAAGAGAAAATAGAGTAACCGAACAAGAGACTGAACAAAAGTCTCAGACTGGATTGTACTTGTTGGTGAGGACTAAAAAACACTGACAATGGCTTAGGCTGAAACGCGTCTGGAAATAAACTGGTCTAAATAGCAATGAGAAAAGTTTGAGAGTGCGTTTTATTCTACTCTAAGAAAGTTGTCATTAACATCTATTTCGATGTTATTTATAAAAGAATGCGACGTAGGGTGTCCCCTTATCTATGTCATCCCTGTCTCATGGACATTTTTAGTTTTTCCAGATGCCCAAAGTCATCAACCTCAGTCCTGTCTCAGGCTAGCATCCAAATTAATTAATCTCACGCCAAAAGGTTTGGTCAGTCTTTGTCAATCTCACAACAAATAAATCTGGGAAGTTTGGAAAAACCTAACTAGGTTGTAATAAATTACTCTGTCCAATGTTTATTATGCACAATATGTGCCTTTATCATGTCACCAACAACATTGTATTAGATTACACATAATTCACATTCAAATGCTTAGAAGAAAATGTATAAAGGCAGAAAACGCGTGCTATATTTCAGCTAAACTAAAATTTGTCATTCTTTATTTTTGGTTATGTCATGGTTCAGCTCCGATGTCACTAGTCAAAATAAATAAAACTACACAGAGTAATATTTTTGTGAAACCCATTAGAATAACTTTACCTTGTCAGTCAGCATGCTTCTTGGGCTTCTGGTGTTGTCTTTGCATGAACAAAAACACGTGTACCACTTTCCATTAGGTGGTCTCAAAGCAGGATTTGTTTTTACGACTGTAGTGCAAAAGCAAACTACACTCCACAACTTTAGGGGGAGTGCAGTAGCAAATAATACTAATTCTCACATAATTGGGCTTTTCTTTTCTTTTGCCTGTTAGTTCCACATCTACGACTTCAATCTTTTGATTGATTCCATTTAATTATTTAAATAACATGTGACTTTTGGTTCTCAATTCAAGTCATATTTATCCTAACCTGCATCCATGCTGATCTGGTCATGAAACAAGGATTATGGCACGTCACCAGGGAGACCATACACGGCTGCTTAACAGAGATTAGATCATCTCAACCAATACTAGATGATTAAAACATGAGGAAACTAATCAATTTGCATTATTGCCCACAAGTCCATCACCTTGTTTATAAACTGTTAACATTTTGAACAGGACAATGCATATAATTCATAGTTCATGTTGTACGAAATGAATCTTCATTATATGATTCAATATTATGGTTGTCATACATCTGATAAAATGTTCCTAAATTAAAACCTGTTTTTAAATTTAGATTTGTCTGCCCACGTATTTGTCCCAAAGTATCCTTACATTCAAACTAAACATGTGGCCTTTTCATATTCGTCTCCAGTTACATTCCAACTGCTAAGTCTATTAACTTTCCCAAATTTCCATCAAATGCAGCAAATTCCCCTCACAAAGTCACAGGACAGTTTTCCAAATTTGGGGGAATTCCCCTATGTTGTTCAAGAACCTGCTTTGCCATGGCAACAGACCAGAACCACCACATCACGCCATGGAGAAATCAATCAGCATCAATAGAGCTGTCGAAGTCTACGTCAAAACCCTTTGGGTGGGGGGGGTAGGATCATTTGAAATGCCCATATTTCCCTGAAATGGCTTCAGCCCACTCTGGCTTAATCTTTGGAGACATTGGAAGCTTAAAGGTCACATGCAAATGATCATTTCCGAGCGTCTGCCGAGCAGAAATGACACCGTTTGGGCCCACGACCAGAACAAAAAAAAATAAAAAAATAAACAAATAAACAAACAAACATTACAGTTGACTCATTAATAATTAATGTCCTTACCAGTGGAACGATGTTTCAATCTTCTAATTCCCGCCGGTCGCAGGTCAGTGATTTCTGGTTTTGAATGCTGATTTGAGACAGAGGGGGTGATGAAATGTGGCATAAATAAGCACCCTGGTGATTGGCACTGAAAATCCACCCAAAAAAACAAATGGAGACCAAAAGGGCTGGACCTTTGCGTACAGCTGTTTCACATTCATGCTACTAAGCAGTTCACTGTCATTTCCCAGGAGGCAGAAGTGTTTTGACTAAATGCTAGTAATTAGAAGCATCAATTCTGCCTTCCCGCCGAGTATCCACTGTATTTAAAGATTTTTCTTCCAGGATGACATTATAAACAGTTGCCGCAAGCCTCTTCCTTTTGGGCGTGTTTATTGATCGGTATTTGAATGCTCTTTAATTCTCCTCCAGTCTTGCGAATTGACAGTTAAGTGCCTTAACGGTCTGCCTTAATCTCCTTTAAAGAGGCAGCTCCGTCGTATACACTTACTCCATTATAGTTAAACCTACATCTCTCTAAAGGCTGACTATGAATACTGCTACTGAAAGTTCAGTGGGACAAAATATTTCTTAATGAGTGGGCTAATAAGCTGCCTATCAGGAGCAATCCAAACACATCCAAAAACACTGGTGTATTCTTATTATTAAAAGACAGTGTTTTTGGCACCTATATCCTGAGAGATTTGATCTTGTGCAAACTGAAAGGTACTGTAGTGGATGCAACTTAGTCTGGGACCAACGTGAGGAAGTGACACATATTGAGTGTAAAATGGCACATGCAGGCGGTCCATCAGACAATTTGTTCTATTCCCATGAGTTAAATAATTCATCAGCAGGAGGTAGAGACCCGGACCCGGGGCCTGGCTCAGTGTGTCTGCCGTAATGACATGTCCCTTGACTCAGGTCTGCGCAGGGCACAGACATCTGGACGACCCCTCTGTCATCAGGACGCTGTCCAATGTTTGGATGATCCAAAGGTCCCTGTTCCCAGCTTGTCACTAGCAAACCCAGTACAAATAAGAGTGGTTATGATGTATTGCTAGTACACTAGAAGGATACACACACACACACACTCACACACACACTCACACACACACACACACACTCAAACACCCACACATACATACACACAAACACATACACACACACACACACACACACACACACACACTCACACACACACACACACATGCACACACACACACACACACACACACACTTTTATGACTATCAAAGGCAAAAGACACACACACACACACACACACACACACAGTGACATGTAACACATACGTACATCCATAAATACATGCACTGCAGATGCTCCAATCCTAACACTAAATTCTGATACTACATTTCTTACGCAGCTTAATGCAACACCTGTAACCGAATCCCCACTTCATCTTTCAATTCATCCTGTTCACATGTAAATCTTGAGGTTATGGTGTAACCACAAAGGCTGAACCATGCGATTCTCCGATTACAGGGGTTTTATTTTTTTTCCTGAGTCGTCAGATCACCTGTGGTCACTTCCCAGCATTAGAAGCAGATTCTCCCACTCACACCAGAGGATACCATAGAAGGAAAAGAAAAGTGCTTGTTAAAACATTTTGAGAATATGTTTTGTTTTATTAATATGAAATACATAATATGAACTAGTCATGCACACTGATTTAGACACATGCATGTAACTGTACTTAGCAGAAGCATGTTTTCATCACTACCACATATGAATACAAGAAATCACATTATATGTAGCCAACATCTCACTTTTGTGCATGCACGCCCGTACACACACACACAAACACAAACGCACATACACGCACACACAGACACACACGCACACGTACACACGCACACACGCACACACAAACACACACAAACACAGACACACATGCACGCACACGTACACATGCGCACACACATGCACACACACACACACACACACACACACACACACACACACACACACACACACACACACACACACACACACACACACACACACACACACACACACACACACAGACCCTCTCATGTGTACACAGATGCATACAGAAAGGGAACACATATGTATTCTTTCCCCCTCCCTCTCCGATATACCCAAAATCACATATACACGTTCCTTTCTCGGTGTGTGTGTGTGTGTGTGTGTGTGTGTGTGTGTGTGTGTGTGTGTTAGGTGTGTGAGAGGAAGATGCTAATAGTGGACACCCCCTCCTCTCCCCTGCCCCCTATGGGATTGTCTCTGCCAGTCTCTCAGCCTCATAATTATAATAAATTTGACATTTCCCAGATAATATCGATTTCCTTATTTTAGCATTTCACTGTCGCTGACAGTCCGAAGCACCAGGAAACAGCATTCCCATTGATCTACGCCCGCATTAATACCGCATGTGTATGTGATCATTTTTATAAGGCCTTTTTACTGCACGCAAATCAATATTTCATACTTCCAGCCATGCAGGAGAAGGTGTCACGTTCACGACGGGAGAGCTGACACCTGCAATCCCTTCTTCCGGCATGGAAAGAGAGACAAAAAGAGAAAGAGGTGGAGGAGAGAGAGAGAGAGAGAGAGAGAGAGAGAGAGAGAGAGATGGGTGAGAAGAGAACGAGACGGAGGAGAGAGAGAGTTGGCTATCAGGTGGCCCAAACACAGTATCTTATTCAGACTTTGTTAGGTCTGGTGCAACATTATGCATTGCAATGGATTAACAATACATTTTTAATGAACTTTAGCAAATTATTCATCAGGAAAAGCCGGCACCAAAGCGTGTTTCTACATTGTGTTTTTACATCTAGACTTTTGTGTTTACATGAGCCACTGCCTTCACCACTACCATCCAACCAGACATGTGTTCATTGAGCGGCCTCATTTCTTAAATTCTATTTAAAAGCCTGACCTTCAACAATCCAATTTTGATATGAAATCAAACGATTGTTTCCTTAAACTGCTGTTACAGATTTAGAGTATGAGACAGGGTTCAAACAAGAATAATTAACAGATTCTTCAGATTGTATTTATCTTCTCATGAATTTGGAGACAGCAATGTCAGGACAAAATAATCAATTGCATAACTAAATTAACAATATATGGATGCTGTATTTTAAGGATGGTGAATCAAATAAAGAGCAAATGACCTAAAACATCACAATTTTGGGGAAGGAAATTCGATACATGTTTAAAAGAACAAAGCCAGTCATACACATTACTTTGTTGCAGATTGAAGAACATTCATTGTAAGTATAGTGACATTTGTATTGTTCCTCTGTGCTTCGTGAGTTACTACATCTTAACACAGATTGGGGAAAGTGTGTGTTTTGCTTCTGAATGCAATGCAAATTAACAGAGTTGATGTCTGCAAACTTATGTACAACTGGGGTACTCTGACTCAGTGTGCAGCTATTAATGGCCTTTCCCACAGTAGAAGTCCTGTTCTGCAACTTATCCTGTACATAGATTGGAGCTTCTTCACTTCTCCTCCCTTGAATGACCCCATACTATGCTGTTGCATACTTTTGCCTTTAATTAGTATGCATCTTCCTGAACATTGAGAACTAGTTGGACGCCAGGTGACTGCTCACTCGACAACATCAGCTGTTATCTGTCTATCTAGCTATTAGTTATGTAAGCTGTCAGTCTTTCTCAAACACACACACACACACACACACACACACACACACACACACACACATACACACACACATAAGTCCTTTCTTTCAGTGTGTGTGGGTGTGTGTATGTATGTGTGTGTGTGTGTGTGTGTGTGTGAGAGAGAGAGAGAAAGAGAGAGAGAGGCCACTAGTTAAAGAACTAGTTGAGAATCCCTAGTATATTTTTCCAACTACATGTCAATAAAAGAGGGTGTGGCTCATCTCTTTCCACGCACCCTTCAATCCGTCTGGCTTGGTTCACTTAATTAGTCACTTTATTCAAATGTCCCATGTTGCTGCATTTAGAGATTCTTATAGCAACTCCGTTGCAGTGTTGTGAAGAAGTTGCCCCAGCAATCACTGAACGGCCAAATGAGCCTCGGACAAATGCTTATCCTGGCAATTACCAAAGGGTTCCGTGCCTGCCTGACCTTTCTTTGTGTCCATTCTGAACTTTAAAAGTAAATTTAAGATTAATGCAGAGATAAACAAACAGTATTTCACTGGATTCCCAGTCCACTATAAGGGATCCCTATAGGGAATGTTGCTGAGCAGACCAAACGCTAAGCAGTGGTGGGTGCTGCAGCAGAGCTAGGAAGGGCGTTTTTTTGAGTTTGGGCATCATCAGCAGTTTGGATAAGATAGATAGATAGATAAACTTTTATTAATCCTGTGAGGGAAATTCAACTGTCAAAGCAGCAAGGTAGTAGGAATAGGATTGAAGTATATGCATAAACATGCTAAAAAAAATAATAATAAAAATGATGAAACATACAGTACACAGCTGAAGTGAGAACACCCCTGTGCAATATCACTAAAGCGTCTAATGATTCAAGATGGTATCAGCTGTCAATGATTGCATTATTTCTAATTTGGCAAGTAGAGTATTTCCTCTAATAAACAAAACAAACGCTTTTGAACGACTATGTTCTCAAAAAGTAAATTACATTAGGAAACCTGGCAACATTGAAACAAAATGGAGTACACCTGTGATTTCCTATTAGCTTTATTGCATGAACATGGTTATAAAAATGACTCGTGAACACCAGAACCTTCCAGATTTTGGACCTATGGACTGTGTCTATCTGCGTTGCCAGAGGAACTGAAAAATCTGATTGTAAGACTTCACAAAGATGGAAAAGGATACAGGAAGGTTGGTGAGTCAGTCGAAACACAGTTGCAGCAGTAATGAGGAGGTATAGAACCAGCCACAGTATACCACTAATAAATGGCCGTCCTCCTAAAATGACGCAGTGGACTGTTCACTACTCGTACAGTCTAGCTCTGACAAATAGATGTGCAAGTCCTTCAGACTTGGTCCTGGGTTTATCAATAGAATTTCTGAGTTTCTGTGATGGCACAGTGTGAAGGACATTGCATAACGTCACCCTTTATCAAAGATTAATTAAGATAGAAAACATCAAAAGAAGCCTGATAAATATTGGAAGCCCATTCTTTGGTCAGATGAGACCAAGATATATTTGTTTGGCACAGATGGGGTCCAGCATGTTTGGTGTGAACCTGGCCAGGACTACCCCAATGAATGACAGTGAAGCACAGAAACACTTGTAAAAAACACAAGTCTAAGTATATTGCCCGACTTGAATGGAGTATCAGAGGTAGAGCCACATAGCCCCTCCAGCAAAAAAATAAACAGTCAGTCTCTGAAGACTGGTAGAACATCTCTCCAAAAATGTATGCAAAAACTGGGGTACTCCATGCAAATTAAGGCTTAGAGTCCGTCACCAAAGATAGGTGGACATACAAGTAGAAAAACTTGAAGAAAAGTCAGTCTCTGACGACTGGTAGAACATCTCTCCAAAAATGTATGCAAAACTGGGGTACTCTATGCAAATGAGGGTTGAGTCCGTCACCGAAGATAAAGTTGGACATACAAGTAGAAAAACTTAAAAAAAAAAATATTTGAATCTCAGAAATGAAAAGTGTACTAACTTTCTTTACATTGAGTTCCTATACTGCAGGGCCTGAATTTTAAACATCGTAAATATAAACTGATAGTTTTAAATTTCACATAAGAGCAAATACCCTACTGTTTAACTTAGAAGTACAATAATTATGAGGTGATACAATTTTGAATAATTTCATCTTAAAGTGAAATTGCACAGGAGTGTGCTCAATTCGGTTGTATGCTGAACACGATGAGTCAGGTTAAGTAAAACTTTAAAAAAAACTGCAAAATGAATCTTTTCTGGTGAACATGAAAATAAGGCTGAAGAATATTGGAAGCACATTCTTTGGACCGATGAGACCAAGATGAATCTGTTCGGCTCAGATGGAGTCCAACCTGTTTGGTGTGAACCTGGCCAGGACTACCCCAGTGAATGCATAGTCCTGACAGAGAAGCACAGGGGGGGGAGTGTGAGGATATGGGGCTACATGAGTGCTAAAGGATGGGGGGAGATGACATTCATAAATGGCACCATGAATGCCTGTGGATATACCAAAATACTGGCTGAAAAGATGACTCTCAGTCTCCAAAAGCTTGAAAGAAGAGGATTCTTACACAGGACACTGATTCAAAGCAAACTGCCAGGACACACGAGTGGAGTTGACTAGGCTAAGTATGTTGCCTGACTTGAATCCAATAGAACACCTGTGGAGTATTACCTGTGGAGCCACACAACCCCTCCTGCAAAAAAACAGTCAGTCTCTGAAGACTGGTAGAACATCTCTCCACTAATGTATGCAAAAACTGGGAACTCCATGCAAATTGAAAACTATGACCTGGCCAGGTATGTCGCCTGACTAGAATCAAATGGAACACCTTTGGGGTATTTTTGAAGAGAAAGGTAGTAACACAGCCCCTACCGCAAAAAGCAGTGAGAAAAATATTCTCTGAAGAATGGTGGGACACCTCTCTAAAAATGTATGCAAAACTGGGGTACTCTATGCAAAGGAGGTTTGAGTCCGTCACCAAAGATAAAGGTGGACATACAAGTAGACAAACTTGATCAAAAAAATGATTTGAATCTCAGTAATGAAAAGTGTACAAACTTCCTTTACATTGAGTTCCTACTGCAGGGCCTGAATTTTAAACATAGTAAATATAAACTGATAGTTTTAAATTTCACATAAGAGCAAATGCCCTACTGTTTAACTTAAAAGTACAATAATTATGAGGTGATACAATTTTGAATAATTTGATCTTAAAGTGAAATTGCACAGGAGTGTGCTCAAATTGGTTGTATGCTGAACACGATGAGCCAGATTAAGTAAAACTTTTAAAAAAACTGCAAAACTAATCTTTTCTGGTGAACATGAAAATAAGGCTGAAGAATATTGGAAGCACATTCTTTGGACCGATGAGACCAAGATGAATCTGTTTGGCTCAGATGGAGTCCAACCTGTTTGGTGTGAACCTGGCCAGGATTACCCCAGTGAATGCATAGTCCTGACAGTGAAGCACAGGGGGGGGGGGGGGGGAGTGTGATGACATGGGGCTACATGAGTGCACTGTAAACCCGAACAAGTTCAGAGAACTCAAAACTTTTGATGTAACCGATTACATAAGAAAATTTGAGTACATATATTATTTTTTTTAAGTAAACTTAACTCAAAAATTATACATGAAGGAAGTTTACAATAATATATGTACTCAAATGTTCTTATGTAATCGGTTACATCAAAAGTTTTGAGTTCTCTGAACTTGTTCGGGTTTACAGTGTGCTAAAGGATGGGGGGATGACATTTATAGATGGCACCATGAATGTCTGTGGATATACCAAAATACTGGCTTACAAGATGAAGCTTAGAAGAAGAGGATTATTACAGCATGACAATGATCAAAAGCACCCTGCCAAAACACACACAAGAGTTTCTAAAAAAAGAAAAAAAATTTAAAACTATGACTTGGCCAGGTATGTCGAAGAGAAGGGTAGCAACACAGCACCTCCAGCAAAAAACCGTGAGAAAAAAATTCTCCGAAGAATGGTGGTACATCCCCCCCAGGAATGTATGCAAAACTGGTATTCTCATGCGATAAGGATTGAGTCTGTCACCAAACATAAAGGTGGATAGAAAGACTTGAAAAACCTAAATGAGTTGAGTAATGAAAGGTGTACTAACTTTCTTTACATTCTGCTCTACTGTGGGACCTTTTTTAAATATTTTTTAAATAATTTCATATTTAAATGACAATAGCCTACACAGGGCGGTATTAACTTCTGTTGAATACTGCCCATGATTAAGTTACTTATTTCTCCAGTTAACCACTTTGTTGTCGGTCAATTGCAATATTTTTATCATTTGTAATTTTTTCAGGGGCCGCAAGTGAATGAATGGGTTTGGCCAAGCCTTGGCTCCTTCCTTACCTGCGGTGGTATTTACGCCGTCGTCCCGACATTGATTAAAGGGAAGAGGACATCGCGTTGAGGCGTAACAGAAATTAAGTTATTTGGGTTAACATTAACTTTTTGTCTAGTAATGGGTAAACCGTGTCCGACAGGTAGCTTTCTCTCACCTCAAACAAACCCAAACATTATGAAATTATTTCTCAGACGCTTAACAAATGTTCAAAATCACCTATAGACCCACCATGAACGTGACAGTATTTTTGTGGCAAATTATTCGATTTAAGCTAAATTGACTGAATCAAATCACTAATAGCTGCAACGATGTTGATGCGTATAACTAATTCCGTGGTATTCTAAATTCGACAAAAAGCAAGCAAATACACTCATATCGTCACCTAGGCTCAGAACAGCCCTGTGATGATCGATGCATTTTGAAAACGAATTAACACGATTGTTTTTCAAATCACTTGTGACCTTCAAAATCCAAAGAAAATGCAATCTTTATACACGGTGCATTTTTCCCCTCAGAACATCAAAACACTCCATAAACGAGTACAAAATAGTTTATTACTTGACAGCTTTATTAGCAAAACAATTATTTCTCTTTCATACAGAGTACCTTATCAACACATGGTGCATTTCCAAAACGATCAAAACTTAGAAAATACAGTGCGATTTTATTAAGTCTCTCCGGCCTTACACATTGAATTCAACATCAGAAACTTAGTTCAGATAAGAAATTAAGACAGCGTGTTTATGGATTATGAAATTCCATGCAAAGGCAGTTTTGTCATAAAACCTGTTTCACAACAACAATACGATGAACTCATATCCACCGAAAACAAAAAATGTCGAACAAACTCACAAAATACTAAACAACTATTTTAGCTGGACTGCACATTCTGCTCAAAGTTGAGCCAAACATGTATATTCTCGGCGAATCGTATTTCATAAAATCTGTATGCAACCATACACCATGTGTAAAATTGGGTGGTTAGTGGTTATAGACCATTTATAAAATATACATAGGCTATCTTATGAAAGCCCCCCACCCCTACCCCTGCCAAACCCATACACATAGGCAAAGATAGTGACAAGTCAATTAATTGTTAACTGAAGTCTGGAAAAATTAGAAACTGCTGCAAGTGAGACCTCATCATATACCTCTGATTGTACAAATGAACACTTTTAGCACTATTAAGAGCTATATGTAAAAGTCATTGCAGACTGCATCTGACAACTAAACGGAGAGTAGCCTAGATATAAATCAGATCCGGGCCGTATCCGTCCAGGAGTCTGCTGTAATGCAATCACAAAGTGGTTCGGTTTTTCTATAGACAAAATCAAGATTTCAAATGCCCAAGTTTGTGTGTGATCCATAAACCAATTACTAACGTAATGATACTTAAAAAATAACTTATTTATGCTTCTCTTCCCGTTAATTGCTGCCGCTAACCACCAGACTAACAGTTAATTAATGAATCGGGTGTTATTCAAATTTGACATGTTTTCCTCTGTAGATCTCTATGTTGTCCGACTTGAGTCCGAAAGAATCTTACTACGTCCAGTTGAAATATTCAGAAGGGCAATGTATCCAGGAACAGTTTATCGATGATTGCCGGCGGTGGAACCAAATCTTCAAGTTTTAGGTAGAAAATACGCTGCAGTCCTTGCGTGCACAAAGTGCGCAACTCGGGGAGCTTCCCCAAAAGTTTGGACAGGTGATTTTGACTGTGGGTGCCGTTGAACGTTACTTGGTCTTTCAGGCAGTTTAAAATTCTGTTCTGAAGTCCCTCCACTTTCCTCGGCTCTTTCAGTCCGTGTCTCTCTGTAGAAATAAAATGTGTCATTAAGGGACATGGGCCTTGCCACCAACACACGCGAAAGAGAAGGCGCACAGAGATTGTAAAATGGGATGCATTCTAGAGCTTATAAGGTCAGATTTATACGTTAACTCAGGTTTATTTGGCACACCTGTAACCATGGTGAGCGCAGCGATGCAGGAGAATGAAGAGACGTCCAGATTCAGACTCTGCAGGTTAGCTGAAAACTCCACTATGGAGTCGATCCAGTCTCCAAAGCCCCGCACACACTGCAGCCTATGCAGGACCACTCCGTTACAAAAAATGAGCTTGCCCTCCATCGGGTTAGATCTGTGGAAGGGACAGTGCGTGTAGGTAAATACATGTGCGCTCTGCATTAGGCTACGTTTGCCAAACTTCGTTTTTTTTTTTGTGAGGAAGATATACTGGCATACCTGTAGGCTAGACGAAGAACGAAGAGCTCCAAAAAGGCCGATTCAAAGAGCAGGTCTTGATCCGGTTGAGGAAGATCAGAGAATCCTGGTATCTTTTCGGCCCAGCCCCGAATGATGCCCATGGAGCCAGTCAGCAGGTCGTAGAACTGCTGGATGTGCTCCGTGTCATCTCCAACGACATGGTAGTCTGGGTTAGCTTGAAACTGGAATTTAATTAAAACGCGTTAAATTGGCCCTTAAAATATACGACCAGCGACAACGCTGAAGAAAGCCTACCTAGGCTACTTGCAAAGAGGTATTTGTAGGACAGTTACACACTTATGTGCTTATTATTACGCTCACAATTTAGATAATCACAGGAGGAAGTCTTGTAACAAGTTGTGTTTAGAATTATGTGATCCCATTCACTCCATAATGAAACACCAATCCATAACCGTGGATCATTAAGGCTTAATATCATAAATAATCTTGAATTCTGATGATTTTACACCTGCATTTATTTGATAGTGTGTATTTCCATCGATAACTTCAACATCTGGAATTGAGAGGACGTTCTGTTGAGCGGAATATTTTCACTCACTCTTGAGTAGTCGAGTCGGGACATGGGCGGGTTTGAATCCATGTGGGCCCTGACAAGAGCTGTGGAAAGACTGACAGGTGGCGATGTTGACTGATCTGGTGGAGTCTTCATCTTGGACGGCAAACGACCTCTGCGACCCTTTAAATTAGCAGTCCTAACAACTGACAAAAAACAAACATGTATTTGTCAGTAAGGTTTAGCTGAATAAAAGGTTGTTATGTTACTGACTTCACTGCCATAGTCCTATTGATAAATTATTATATTGTAAACATTACGGCGTAGAGACATAAGTACCTTCTTTAACCATTCCCACAACAAGGCACTTCTGAAAACGACAGTACTGGCACCGATTCCTCCGTCGTTTATCAACAGGACAGTTTTTGTTGGCAAGGCAGACGTACTTGGCGTTTTTCTGCACAGTTCTCTGAAAACGACACCAAGTGGGGGGGGGGGGGGGGGGTCATATGCAGTAAAACGCAATTTCAAAGTAGAAAAAAGTTGTCAAACACTTGTCCGGCCCAATTAGGGAGGCACGGTTCGAAATGGATAGCGTTGGTACTTCAGATCCTGATCTCTAATCTAAAGCTGCGTAATGCATTCAAGGGGCGGACAGAGCAGACATTCAGTAAATACAAATACGTGGGCAGTCATAATTTCTGCTCCCCTGGCACTCTCTCCAGCTCTCCTCCCATCGGACCACAGAGATTATTCTATCAGGATGGTGAAATAAAGAGCGCGTTTAATTTGACCCTGGGGATTTTCGCTCGGTTGACCGAGTCACTGTTTTCAGCCCAAACCAATTTCTTTCCAAATGAAGGTTTTGTCAAAAATGAATAAATACTTGACAAAAAAGCCCCTGAGAGCACACTCATTTGCAAGTATTGCGTGCATCCAGATAATACAACTATTGCCAATTAATGGCTGGATGGTAGGCTACTCAAAATATTTACTGAATATATTAACTCGTTTTCCAAAGTGTGCCCGAACATTTTTTTCCCCAGTGATATACCAATTATGTATTGTTATTGAAACAATTCAGAGACATATCACGTTGGAGGCAAGACTTTCGCGTGTGAGAGTGGTTAAAACCTACCTTGAAGAATCCCTTGCAGCCCTCGCAGGTGCGCACTCCATAGTGCTGACAGGCTGCGTTGTCTCCGCACACGGCACACAAGCTCTCGGCGGACGGTGACCCCCTGGGCGGAGGCGATGGAACTCGTTCCATCAGATGGTGCCCATGGCCGAGCGGTAGGGAGTGGTGGAAGCCAATTCCATGCTGCTTTCGGAGGGCGCCGGGAACGGAAAAGTTCTGCCCCTCCAACACACGGTGGCCTGCAGGGGAGCTGTCGAATCGCATCGTGCAGCCAGACACAGGCGCACACTGCGATGCCTGTTTGAAGGAGAACAGCCGGGACACAGCGCTTTTGCGCTGATGATCCATCATATGTGAGGTTGCAACATAGTTTGGATGGAAAGTGTGAAGGGAACCTGTTTCGTCCCACCCGTGATTCGTTGTGACTGAAAAGTTTGGCGGGGCCGAGAGACTGGGAGAAGAAGATTTGTAGTACATGGAACCCGAGTGAGGAATCATCTCCTCGGACTGATGCGGAAGGTGAGGTTGGGGATGGTATCCGTGTACGGACACGTCTTCGACTTTTATGGATAGCTGATCCCCGGCGTGAGACATTTGGTAGAGGCAAGGGGGTTTAACCTCGTAGCTGGAATTGTAGGTGTCCACGAAAGTGCTGAAACTCGGGAGGGATGTGGTGGCTGAGATCTCAGCGTTAGTCAAGTCCATGCTAAACTTGACAAACTCGGGCGTCAGGAAGTCGCAGCTGTACTCTCTGGTTGGCGTGTAGTTGTAGCTCTGGGATGCTGGACTTGCTCCTTGCGGCGATGACCCATATTGAGCCTGGACGCAGGGCATGGCTGTCAACGAGAGGAGGGAAGACGTCTGAACAATATGACTCTGAATTTTGTGCAAATATACAAAAATGTGAACGCATGTTCAAGACTACCTGGCGGGTGAGAGACTCGCCTATTGCTACCATAATAACACGCATGTGTCTGTGCGCAATGCAGTGTTTAAACTGCAAACAGACCTTAAGTGATTGTAGTAAACAAAGAATACTTGTAGCAAAAACATCATGACGCAGTTGTCAGCGCAATTGTGCTAGCCACGTTCCATCTGTCATACTTATTATAATTTGAGCACAGATCAAACGATAAACTTAATTTTTGATAAACTAGTCTTTTAGTAGTCTTTTTGTATAATTCATTTTAGTAGTCTTTTTGTATAATTTCAGCGAGTTTGGACTCTTCGAATCATATGAAGAAAAACGCACTCGCTTATTTAGTTGGACTGCTTACATCTGTCTCGCTGACTAATCTCATTCTGTCCAAATCCCACCACCGAATTAAAATATAACATTGTATTACCCTTATCAGCATATCTTCTTCTCCATGAACAAATATGTCTACAGCATTAAAACTTTTGAAGTTCGAAAAACGCTGAATTAACAACTATCTCTTTTAGGAATATTCTGTTGCAACTTTAATCCGTCATGCAGCTTCAAGTTTGTGACCTTGTAACCATATGTCTCCCCCCCCCCCCCCACACACACACATAGACCTATGCAGACAACACACCAATACAGCTAAAACAAATCGCGCAAACATTCAAAATGATTAAATGGTTATTATATATGAGCTAAAACTGGAGTACCTTCAGGTGTCAGCACCGCCCTTTATCCATACAGATGAGTGGTCAGATATTAATGATTGTATCCTAGTCACTGGATAATCTGGCGGTAAATCCTGGGTCCGGTGAGACTGAGGAAAAAACAGAGACAACTCCGTCGCTGGAGACTTTCTCTCAGTGCGCTCTGAGCGAGTACTGGCTGCTGAGCGCAATGTGCGCCTTTGTTTATCAGCACTTGGAATGCCGCAGCCCACGTGCCAAAAGGCTGAACGTCATCTGACGTCCATGACGCCACCTCTTTTAAGTGACGGACCGCGTGTTCCTCTTTGCGCGGCTCCTAGAGTAAAGTACAGATGCTGGCCAAATAGAGAGGAAGTGAGAGAAATCTCCCGTTGAACAAAGGCTGTCTAGACTCAGACAGTCAATGCTTCCTAGCACCCCATTCATCGATTTGTAAAGAAGAAGCATGTTTAGACGTATGCCTATTTTGTGAACTCTCAGTGAGTCTAACCAGAACAGGAACTTTCAGTGGCACAGTTAATTTACTGACTGAACTTAACCATTGACCACTTCAACAACTTTTCACTCAAAAGGTATGATCATCATTTTGAAATAAGGATGCTAATTAAAGGTTAACTTGTTGCCTACTTCTACCACTGTGCACCTCTACCCTCTAAGGTAGAAACGGCGTGGTAAATTAACACATTACGAGACTCCGTGGTGTGCAAAAGTAGATGTTCTAGCTCGTCCCTTAGTGCTTTAGTTCACAGCCAAAACAATGACACCCACTATAAGACCCTTTCCTCTTTTTTAAGGAAAGTTGTAGTCTATTGAACTTCTGACGCTCATTTCCTCATTACTGTCGGACACCACTAGCTTGCCATTGTAGTCAGGGAATCCCACAGCAACAGTGGCATATTGTTTAAGAACGAGTGAGTTGCGTCAGTAATAACGTCAGCAGTATTCAACTCCATGACGCTAGATGCACTGCTCGCTTCAACTTCTGGCTACATATCTCCCAGACGACAATGCGTTCAACCACCCATTTTCCATTTTCCATCGATCATAACTAAATTATTCACCAAACTTACACATTAGACAGACAACATACATTTGACTACCACATACAAATTAGAAAAAAATACTGTGTTACCGTTTGACTCGCTTACTTTTTCCATGTAGGCCTAGACTGTGTGTTTCTTTTTCCCTCTGATGGCTTCTAGGCAGTACAATCACCAATCTTGAAAATATTTCAGAAAAGAACAAGAAAATGAAAACAGAACCTAATTCATAATTAAAAATCAGCCTGTAGGCATTAGAACATTTTATTACATATTAACATGCTCTTAATAAGGAGCCGATTGCTGCATGTCCAGTGCTGCTAATTGTAGACTATGTTATGCTACAGTATTTGTCCACCCCATGGGAGTTTCCTTGGACGAAAAAAGTCCACTTTTTCTAATGTGAATTTGGAAAGAGTATTGCAAGCTTTTCCTCAAGTGCGTCAACGATGGGTTACATGGGTTAACGCCTAGGCTTCTTATGATTGGACAACGCTGGAAACCTCGTCTAAGCTGATTTGCTGTAAACCTTGTCCATCCCTCACTTCCTGTATTACTTCCTGGTATTAGGGTGGGGAAACGCCGATGCAGTTTGGCATTACATGTAACCTATAACGCACAGGATCTCACCAACGCTATTAACCACAGCGGCAGTCACAAGTGAAAGAGTAAGTAAAGATGATAATACGTCCTCATGTCCGATAAGGCGTTAATACTTCAACTTCTTGTCATTAAGATAACATTCAGACAGTAAAGGATACCTTGCTGGACCAGGGCCAACACGGTTATCGTGTATCTCACTGTGGCTACACATGTATCTGCTAGCGTAGAATTGGGCTATTTGAGGTCACGGCTCAGAGAATTCGTCTCCTATCGGCAGAGAAAAGGATAAACTACATCAACTATGTAACTCATAATGTGGTCTTTACAGCAGCATACCTGTGAAAAGAGCTGTCAGTTTGAGCGTCAACATGACTAGGAAATCATAGCCTTCAGCTACAATGTCCATGTTATTACAGTTTACTTATTCATTTCTGGTCTTTCAGTAGGCAGTAACCTATGAGTAAGTTTGTAACCTGAATTTAACTCTGCCAATGGTATGCGCACAGGATACGAAGTGCATCATTGTAGCAAATACACCACTAGCTCAGTTCGGCAATTAATCACAGACTGTAGGTTCTGCTTACTTATGAATTACATATATGTTTTATTGGGTAACAATTGGAGGCAGAAGAGGACAGAACCCGTATCACGCATGTCCTGAGCTGTCCACGGTGGCTGTAACAGGCTGTCCAGTAAAATCGCAGTTGCTTTGTTTTTCATTCAACCCTTCTTTACACGTATGGCCGAAGCTAGGTTCACGTGAAACAGCCATGATTTCGATTTTCATTGTAAGAGTGACTCATGCTGCCATTCCACGCCTGTCAGGCGTTTACCTCCATCAGCAGCTGATTACCGAGGGCTAAGGCTGGGGATGAGTTAACCTTTGATCTGGGCTGAAGCATTTTAGAGCTCTTCATTTAATTGACACATTTATGTTCATGGTCATTCAACTGATACTCAAAAGAACCTGCATTTCATGACTGAGTGTACCTGTGTGAGTTTGGGGGTGGGGTGGGGGGTGGGGAGTGTTTGTGTTTGTGTGTGTTTGTGCGAGCTGAGGCATGAGTGTGTCCCCTCCCCTGTATTGTGTGGCTCCGTTAAGAGGGGGGGATTTGTGTGAGGGTGTGTGTGTGAAAGAGAGTTTCTGTGCAAATTTCATCCCTTAGTTTCTTGATTCAAATGTATTCTGAAACTGCAGGTGGCCTTGACGCCACCTTGATGCAATCAGTTAGCCTGACAACTGAACAACATGATCAAGATGAGGAAGAAAAAAACCCAATAAAATTAAACCTTGTTCCCTTGTTTCTCTCTGCTCGCGTTTCCCCCCTCTCCTTTTCCCAGCTGGCACTGTGAGCAGAGACTCAGAAGTTGTGCAACATCTCAAGAAGTGCTAAATTAAGACAGACCTCTGGATAAAAACTATCCCGGTGTCAGGGTCAGTCATTTATGAACTCCACAATACCCGAGCACTGTACACGTGGCCAAGCAAAGTATTTCTATTTTCAGCCCCAGTACTGTGTAACCAGCAGACAGATATAAAGTCATCATTTCAGGCTTCTGTCTGAAGACTTGTCTTTCACTGTTGTGTAACCTTTGCATTTTTCCCAACCGGATAGTATCTACTTTCTTTACAGGAAACAATGGCCTTCAGAAAGGTGGTGAAGGGGACCCTCATAGGGGGTGGGGCGGTGGCTGCTGTCTTTGGCGGGGCTCAGCTTCTGGAGTACAGAAAGAATCAGGTACAGTAGATTAGCATGCTTGTGTGTGTGTGTGTGTGTGTGTGTGTGTGTGTGTGTGTGTGTGTGTGTGTGTGTGTGCGTGTGCGTGTGCTTGTGTGTGTGTGTGTGTGAGTGTCTGTGCCTGTGTCTGTGTCTGTGTGCGTGTCTCTGTGTGTGTCTGTGTGTGTGTGCGTGTGCGTGTCTGTGTGTGTGTCTGTGTGCTTGTGCTTGTGCGTGTGCGTGTGCGTGTGCGTGTGCGTGTGCTTGTGTGTGTGTGTGTGTGTGTGTGTGTGTGTGTGTGTGTGTGTTAGAAAAAGGAATCCAAGATGCCATGTTTATGTGTTTGTGAGAGAGGCTCCAAGAAATCAAGAAGGGCCCCTCAAAATTCAGAACTAGACTGTAAGCGTTGGCTACTGCTGTCTAACTTGTGTCCAAAATTAATTTATTTGTTTGTTTGTTTTGTATTGAGCTGTTCTGGGAACACTCATATGTATCATATATTTTATATCAGTGAATGAAATTCAGGTAAAGCTCTGAAAGTCTCTGAAAAAGTCAACCTTTTTAGAAACCTTCAGTTTCAAACAGTAAGAAATGAAAACTCAAATGTATATTAGGCGTGTGAAAGTATGCAAAATAAGGACAATGTAAATCCTTTTTAAAAGTTGTACATGGTTAAGTCTCAGATGTACAGTATGAATAGTTCTAGTTCCATAACAGACCTCTCCCTATGGTACATGCCTTATCCTGACTATGGAATGTGTTTTTCCCCTCTGTCTTTGTTCTTCCGAACACCTCTCCTCCAGTTCAATTCAAAATGCCTCATATTACTTCAGCTGCTTCTGTGGGAAGTCTGTTATCGTTTTGCGACCCTATTAGCCTTTCACTTATTAACCAGGACAAATGTTGAAATCAGAGTTTGCAGGCGAGATGGTCCCAGCTACAGACATCCGTATAGAAGGTCTGTGAAATCAGGAGACACATTATTGATCCTGAGCCAATGTGTGTACAGAGTACAGAGTAGCCATGAAAAAGATTTCTCCGTACTATCGTTCTCAATGATTGTATTACTATTATTATAACTACTAAAGTTGTTTATAGGTTCTCCTCCACAGGTGTCAGGTTTTTATATTTGCTTTTGAGAGGCACATTAGTTTCTTTGTCCATTCAAGCAAGATGCCTATATTCCTGTGAGGTAACATTGCAGCATAAACTCCTCTTTGGTGACATGTTAAAGGGGACAGTTCAACTCTTTAGCTAATTAGGAGGGGTTTCCAGCAACCATTCTGTCTAGACAAACCTGACAGGCTTTCTCTATGTATAATCAGGTCAACATTGTCACCATATTTCAAATTCTGTTAAGCACCTAACAGGTGACCAGACTTCTGTTTGGCCTAAGGCATCAGACAGACCCGTCTGTGGTCAGACCTGTCGGTGTCACCAGAGTCGGCTAAGGGCTTACCAAACTGGGGTCATGCTGAGAGATCACACTAAACCCCAATTACAGGAGATCTCTCAGGGCTCCTCATAAGGGACACCATCCCATTATGAATTTTATTTGTAATTAAACAGGTAAGGACCCTGGGGACTCGCACGCTTCTGCTTGTTGTGAATTTTACTTCAAATAAGTTTAAGGTCAAGTAGATTAAGATAATCAACACGCCTTTCGGAGAGACAAATGATGAGGAACGGGGGGAAGAAACACTCAGAAGACAACAGGATGCCTGATTTCATTTTCATCATTTATTCAAATCCACCGAAGCCCGTTTTCATCCATTATCCTTCATCTTCTGCGCCCGCATCTGAACTCCAGGGAGCGCAAATGTAATGCTCACAAGGATGCAGTTGCCTAGGAAACACATCACTCCATCACTTGTTAGTTTGGCAAATATGCTGTTTTCTTTGAAAATCAGGCCTGACTGTTGGTTTTGGCTTTTGACTACTTTTTATGTGTTTTAAGTCACAATGGACTGACATTTAAAAGTTTGTTCACAGCAAAACAAATGTCTGTATATGCAGGCCTTTGAATTAATGTCTTTTTTTTTTGCCTTGTGTTTTTTGTTTCTTTGGATCATTTTTCTCATCGTTCATCCCCTCACAAGCCAAAATTGGTAAGAAAAAGTTGTAGGGAAAACATAATCAACAAACCATAGAAAAATCTCCAATTTTGCATGTTACCACCTCAAATCTGAGACATTGTGATGCTAATTAACAATATTGGGACCCTCTGACGTGAGAGAGAGAGAGAGTGTGTGTGTGTGTGTGTGTGTGTGTGTGTGTGTGTGTGTACCTGTGATTCCTCTAGGCGAGGGCACAGGCACACATAAACTTGAGTCTCTTCGGCGGTGGCCAATTCCCCATTTGCATCGAGACTCACCGCCATTCTCGCACACTCAACGTGATTGCAGGACAGCCTGACTCTTAATTGTCCGCGGATAGTTTAAATATGCGGGTCCTCT
>NC_137912.1:7288234-7290734 GCF_963457725.1 Sprattus sprattus | reverse complement strand
ATTGACACAGGTGGTGGCAGCTACCTTAGAATAGAGAATAGAATAGAAAAGCCTTTATTGTCATTGTATTCACATGCAACGGAATTCAGAGTGCTGCTCCAGTTGGTGCGAAGAGGGACATCATATAACCCAACAATAGTACAACTAGAACAGTACAAACAGTACATTACAAAAAACAGTACAAATAGCTTAATTCATTTTCTATTGTATTCATTTATTTTTGATGTTAATGTATATAGATACTTGATTCCTGTTCCTACTGCCTTGCTGCTTTGACAACTGAATTTCACTCACGGAATTAATACATGATTATCTATCTATGTATCTATTTATGTATTTATCTATCTATCTGTCTATCTGTCTATCTGTCTATCTATCTACCTATCTATCTATATATCTATCTATCTATCTATCTATCTATTAAAATATATATCTATATATTAACAGGTGGTGGCAGCTACCCTACTATTGGGCCGGGATAAAGATGTACGACGTGGTGGCCGGGTCTAAGTGCCTGAAGAGCAGCTACGTCCTGAGCAAGAGCAAAGCCCTGGAGCTCTTCCCCATGCTGAAGAAGGACAAGCTGGTCGGCGCCATCGTCTACTATGATGGTGAGTGGGTCAATGGGTGTCGCTCATCTGAGGCGTGTGAAAGTGAAAGTGAAAGTGAATCTATGGCAGAGGTGGTGTAGACACACACACTCTGAATTCCACCCCTGCATTTGTGACACACTCAGTAAAGTGGAGTTACACTAACCCGGAGCAGTGTTAGTGTTCAGAACCTATGCCAGTACAGACGCAGTCATTCTCAGCTTTGCATTATATTAATTAGTTATTATTTATTATGAGTGTATTAATCCAATGTCTGTTTTTGTTTTCGGTGAATTGACATCATGTTGAATAGCTGTGGCATGTTTATACTGGAGCCTCAAAGTGCTCAGAATGCCATTATAGTGGGGGCTTGAGTTCCATTGCAAAAATGAGCAATGTGGCTGTGAAGGCTGCAATAGGCAGCTTCTATTCTACTGGTAAAAGAATGAAGTGAAAAGAAGTGTGAAGCGAAAAGCCACAGTAAGTACCAAGAAATGTATGAACATCCCACCCACACAGTAATTTGTGGCATATGTAGTTATGCACTTAAACAGATACGACCTCTGTCCCTAAAGAAAGTATTTTTTTTCAACTATTCTTTAACTTCATGCTTTGCCTCTATTTGAACACTTTTTTTCCATGATACAATGCTGCTCATGACGCTTTAAAAAGTGCAAACTACGACACAAGAGGCGTCACACATAAAGACCCATATCTCTGTGTGTTTGTCTTCTTAATAAGAGCCGGTCCCTGACAGCGCACCAACACACCCTCATACTCACTCTCCCGAAAACAAACACGAACCTTGCTCCATAATCTCTCGTGGAAAACTACCACTGGTCATCTCACACCAAACCCGCTGCCAAGTGTCCAAAGCCAACATCATCTGCGCCCGCTAACCCCGCCGTGCCCCCTGGGCTGGCACTGGGAACACCCACCATATGCTACTGGTTAGACCCAGTATGGGGAGAGCGTGGCACGGTCCCCTTCACTCAAGGTCTCCTGCCCAGTGCCCAGGAAAGGACCCTCCGAGGCCTGAGCTGTCAGGCTGCGTTTGGGCTCCGCCACCCAGAATCCCCCCCCCATCCCCCCCTGGGGCGGAGGAAGGGAAGGGGGGGGGGGGAGCTGCGCGAGGTTTCGGAGAGAGTGTGGCAGCCATTTGAGCAGCGGCGACTGTCAGGTCCACTCTCTCTGGGGCGTCATCAGAGACTGACTGCACAAGGAGACGTTTGGAAGCTTCTCCTGTGTTCCCCGTGTTTCAGGGACCAGTGGTGTTTTGTGTTGACGCGTGGCACTGATAACTAGGGGGCTTGAGTTAAGGGACCAGTGGTGTTTTGTGTTGACGCGCGGCACTGATAACTAGGGGCTTGAGCACCAGTGATGGTGTGACAGTTGCTGTGTGGGAAGAAGGGAAGCGAGGGGGAGAGAGAGGGAGCGATAAAGAGAACAATGATAACGAGCAGGTCCTGAGATTAATTTTATTCATCTGCCCCCCCCCCCCCACCTCTTTGCCTTCCATCAACCTCCTCTCCTGCCCCCATCATTCCATTCCTCGCTCACTTTCTCCCCCCCCCCCACTCCCCCACTCCCTCCTTCCCTCCCTGTCTCTCTCTCTCTCTCTCTCTCTCTCTCTCTCTCTCTCGCTCTCCCCCCATCTCTCCCTGGGGTTGTCAGGCGGCTTTTCTCTCCAATTATTCAATCTGGGACAATCACGGCGGTGACATTTCAGCGTCTGACCTTCTCGGCCGCAGTCAGTCAGAGAGGGAGCGGGAGCAGGAGTCTGAGCGGAGCTGAGCTGAGCTGCTGCTGCTCTGACTGCTGCTGCACTCTTCCTCCTGCTGCTGTCAGTAAACCACAACTCCCCTCTCTCTCTCTCTCTCTCTCGCTTCACTTCACTTCACACACACACA
>NC_137912.1:7273234-7283234 GCF_963457725.1 Sprattus sprattus | reverse complement strand
AGACGATTTTAAGAGGCATAATGGATGAAGGTGGCTGAATGTACAATGTTAGCTCACGTTAGCGAAGTTAGTAGTAACCCACACACAGGCTAATTGTTACGCTGCTATTGGAACGCTCGTGTCGCCAGATTCTAAGTCACACCGGTGTGACAATACGCTTTTGCGGAAAGTTGGCTGCTGTCACACCGGTGTGACAAAACGTTCTGAAAGGTTAAGGAAATACTTTTTTTTTTTTTTTTAAACGGATAGACTGTTTTAATGTTTTGTGAATTCTGACTTTACTGTGCCACAGTCCAGACAACATGGGGCTCCTGGACCCAGCCACCAGCGATGGGCGGGTCATCTTCTTCCTGCCATGGGAGAAGATGACCATCGCTGGGACCACCGACACTCCCACTGACGTCACCGCCCACCCTATTCCCAGGGAGGAGGACATCAACTTCATCCTGAACGAGGTTCGCAACTACCTTAGTGCCGACGTGGAAGGTATGTAGTGTTCCTATACTGTTTAATGTTTCCATTGGCACCAAAGAACATAGAAAAGGTGACGCTTATCTACTGTGCCTTATGTGGAAAGGCTTGTGAGACTTAGATGGCCAATACTAAATGCATCAAATGGATATGTACACATAGTTTAAACATCTGCAGGGAAGTCCATAAGTATGGACAGGGACATGCTTGTTTTATGCATATACATATACATATACATATTAAGGCTGTACATGGCTGAAAACCATCAACTTGAAAGTTGGCATTAGAGCTTGTCATTGTTTTATTCCATTAAATCTATATCCAGGAAGCCAGAAATACGTATGGACTTAACCACACATTTATTTGTTCTGAGGTTCTGTTTGTAGGGAACCATCGTTAGTACTCCAAAGGAGGTTCTGTTTTTAGGGAACCATAGTTACTACTCCAACGAAGGTTCTGTTTGTAGGGAACCATAGTTACTACTCCAAAGAAGGTTCTGTTTGTAGGGAACCATACGTAGTACTCCAAAGAAGGTTCTATTTGGGTGGTACCATTTGTTCTTTTTCTCCCTTTGTTGCTGCTCAACCACCTGCTTACGTCCATCAATGAACTCCAGTCTATTACCACTACTGCTGCTACACAGTATCACTCTATGATTCACACTCAAGAGATACCATCAGGTCAAGTAGATTCCTATTTTTGTTGCGGCCCTCACTCTTACTAACTTTTTTATTGCCTTCAGTTCGGTGTCTCCATTATATATAATTGATATGCCCTGCCTGGCTCTCAGGCCCATAAAGATTGATTAAATCTTATAGTCCTTAATGGAAGTATGTATCAATAATCTTATATTGTGGTGTATGGGGAGTGTTTGTTGGACTCTTCCTGGGTCTGACTCTCCCCATGTGGACTCACAGGTGCCAGTAGGCAGACAGACTGCCAGGGAGTAGGGAGACACTCGATAAGCTAAGATGACGCATTAGAGTCTCTGAGCAAAGTGCTCTATGTGTGTGTGTGTGTGTGTGTGTGTGTGTGTGTGTGTGTGTGTGTGTGTGTGTGTGTGTGTGTGTGTGTGTGTGTGTGTGTGTGTGTGTGTGTGTGTGTGTGTGTGTGTGTGTGTGTGTGTGTGTGGAGAGGGTGTGTGTGTGTGTGTGTGTGTGTGTCTGTGTGTGTGTGTGTGTGTAGAGAGGGGGGGTGCGTGTGTGTGTGTGTGTGTGTGTGTAGGTGTGGGTAGATGGGAGAATATATGTGTGTAGGCTGAATCCAAGCAGGGATGTATTGATTTTTTCCCCTCTAGAGCACCGTAATACTTTTATATTAACTTGATTGTTAAGTCAATGTAAAGTACAAGTGGGATGCCTTGCCTTGCTTTGTTTTGTTTTGGTGAATGGAAAGCAAACCACCCACTCCTCTCAAGCCTCTGCTTGTTCTGTGCTTTGATCCTCAGCAACTTAAAGGGTTTGTGGTTCTCACCTCCTCAACTGACACAGTGAGATGAGTCATCCGGCCCCTCAGTTAGCGCCGCGCTAGATGTAGTGCTACGTGTGAGCGTAGGCAGACGGCAGGCTGAGGTTGTGCGAAACCAACCATACGCAGAATTCACAGCGTCTGGGGGGGGGGAGTCTGACGGCTATCGCTGTGGTGACAGATCGAGGGGGAATGGGGTCACCGTTTGGGTCCGAGGAGGGGGATTCCCTGTGGGGGGACCCCCAGTGGTGGAATGGAAGTGTGAAGGAATTGGAGGAGGGAGGAAGTGAAGAAAGATGGAAGGATGGAAAGATGACGGGAAGACCTTGCCTCTGGAGGTGGAGGTCAAGGGGATCACTGGAGGAGTCTCCACTGATGGATAGAGTGTACAGGGCACTGGATCACGGCGATATGTCACTTGACTGTGTGTGTGTGTGCGTGTGTGTTTGTGTGTGTGTGTGTGTGTGTGTGTAATGGTGTGTGTAAGTGTGACCGTGGTTGTGTGTATGTGTGGGGTTTTAAGTCTGTGTCAATCACTATTGTGTATGAGGGTGTGTGTGTATATGTGTCCTTGCTTGTTTGAGTGTGTTGTGTGTGTGTGCCCGTGTGTGTGTGTTAAAGTGTGTTAAAGTGTATATTTGTCATAAGGCAAGGAGTCGGGGAGCAGTGTGTCATTCAGCCTGCAGTAGGCTGAACAGACACTACAAAGGGGCAAGAAGGACAGTAGAAATGCAAGAGGGCAGAAAGGAACTGTCACAACCTGTTCATCTCAGTTCATGGCTGCTCACTTGCCTGCTGAAGCTGCTACAGCTCTGTGTTGTGTGTGTCTAGAGCCAGCCTTGAAGTCAGTGGAAGATGATTGTCATTCAGTTCGGTAAAGTTGTAGTCGTCGTTGTCTCCGCCGTGGCCTATTCCAGTGAGTACTAGACTCCTGTTCCCCCCCCCAAAGCCGCCAGCTTGTCATAAATGTTTCAGGAATGCCCTTTGGTAATGAGACGCCTGTGTCCGCCCCCGCCCCCTCTCAGAAATATCAACCTGTGTGTTACAGGGGATTGTTATTTTCTTTTTATTTCATTTCTGAGATCGATTAGCAATTCGCCGTGAATAATTAATGTCAGGGTAGTCCCCAGGAGCTGAGAGCTGAGCTCCACCACTGAAGTCATGTGCATGAAGACTTTGATTGGGATTGAGAGACCAGAGTTCTGATGCATGGTTGGCGCCAAATAGTTTTTCCCCGATTCTTTGATGTATCTTTAGAGAGGCAGTACAGACAGTGCTGTATAGTATTGAAACACAGTGAATGGGAGATCCAGTTCCCCCACAGTGACAAAAGACACCTGTGTCAAATTACACCTTGTATGGTTTAAAAAAAACACACAGATTGAGATTTGTTGGAACAGTGTGTGTCGCAGATTAATCTAGACAAGTGTTGATTTGTGCAGATTTTTTTATGATACTAAAGCTGGAATTAGTTCAACCACAATCTGGTAGAACAAGGGATCTGGTAGCCGGAGTGATCTGGTAGAACAAGTGATCTAGTAGAACAAGAGATCTGGTAGAACAAGTGATCTAGTAGAACAAGTGATCTGGTAGAACAAGTGATCTGGTAGCCGGAGTGATCTGGTAGCCGGAGTGATCTGGTAGAACAAGTGATCTGGTTTTAACAAGTGATCTGGTAGAACAAGTGATCTGGTAGAACAAGTGATCTGGTAGAGCAAGTGATCTAGTAGAACAAGTGATCTGGTAGAAACAAGTGATCTAGTAGAACAAGTGATCTGGTAGAACAAGTGATCTGGTAGCCGGAGTGATCTGGTAGAACATGTGATCTAGTAGAACAAGTGATCTAGTAGAACAAGTGATCTGGTAGCCAGAGTCTCGTTCTCAGCCTCACAAAGCAGCCCCAGTCAGTCCTTGTTCAGTGTAACAATGTAACTTCATTTGAGGTAAATTCCCAGTTTGGATTTGAAGTATTGTGTTCAGACATATCACACCCCATTATTCCATGTTAAAAGATAGCAAATAAAGAATACAGTGTATTTTTAAATTGGCTTAAACCAGTTCTACATGTCTGTTATCAACAACAGCTCTGTGCGGAAGCAGAGGAGTTGTTTTCTCATCACAGTGGGTGCTCTCTAGTTACACGTGAACACAACAGAGGACTAATGCGTGGTGGGAAATGTGGTTAAAATGTTCCTTTATGAGATTGTGAGTCTTATTCTGTGCGACCTTTATTCATTGTTGGAAACACTCAAGAGTTCTTGAAGTGAATGTGTGACCTGCCATTGTCTGTTGTTCTGTGAGCATGAGGCATTGGTCGCTCATGGTGTGTGTGTGTGTGTGTGTGTGTGTGTGTGTGTGTGTGTGTGTGTGTGTGTGTGTGTGTGCGTGCGTCTGTGTTTGTCTGTCTGTCTTTCTCTGGTCATCAGTGAGGAGGGGGGATGTCTTAGCAGCCTGGAGTGGTATCAGACCGCTGGTCACCGACCCCAACTCCAAGAATACCCAGTCGATCTGCCGCAACCACATTGTCAACATCAGTGGTAGTGGACTGGTCACCATCGCTGGTTAGTTTCCTCATTAATTCAGCTGTTTTCAAATATGGTCATAAAACATCACATGCATGAATAGAATTGAACGTGTATAAAATCACTGGTCAAGCTTTAATGTTGATCGAGAGAGAGAGACTAACTTTACACAATTAAAGCGTAACACCTTCCAGATATGACAATTTACAGATAGAGTGTTTTTTGTTCATTAAAATGTGTATATTTGATATGATACTGAAACCACATCAGAACCAATATCAGGGGCCCTGTCTCTTTAAATGGCTCGGCAGCGATGACTGTCTCAGTGTCTCAGTGTAGTTGTGGTCACCTCTCCAGGTGGTAAGTGGACTACATACCGCTCAATGGCCGAGGAGACGCTGGACGCCGCAGTGAAGGCCCACAGCTTAACCGCCGGTCCCAGCAGAACCATGGGACTGGTCCTGGAGGGGGGCAAGGACTGGACCCCCACCCTCTACATCCGCCTGGTGCAGGACTACGGGCTGGAGAACGAGGTGGGTGCCTTGGCAACAGGATGGAGGAGTTCAGATGTAGAGGGGCTTCTGGAAGGTTATTGTTAGAATTGTTTTGTTATTTTTTTTGTTTGCTTCCTGTTGTCAGTAAATTTAATCTCTGTTATGATTTCTATTTTTAAATATTCCTGGTAGCTTCGTGACATCCGCAAGCCTTTGATATTCTGCGAAACGACATTTTGGTAATTTCATCTTTAGGAAAGCTGAAGGCTCCGTTCCCTCTCCTCCTGCTCTGTAGTTATGGAAATACTAATGGGGGGGGGTTGGGGTTGGTAGGGGGGGGGGGGGGTGTCTTGAATCCTTGGAGGCTGCATCCACGTATGGATGTACTAGTTATGACGTTCTGGTTGGGTAGGGGGTCTTGAATCCTTGGAGGCTGCATCACCAAACAGCCTAACTCTGTTGTATGGCTGTGAAAGCTCCTTTTTCAACCACAGTGATGGCCTCTCTATGGGAAACGCATCCTTGCATCTTATGTACCCCTGGGGTATCCCTCACACTCATCCCACCTTCACTCATCATAACGTGCCCCATACACAGCACTTCACCCATCCCTTACACAGGAGGTCACCTATCCTGGGGGTCCCTTATATGGTGGTACGCCTCTGCCGTACCTCAGAGGACCCGGGGCATAGTCCCACTTCTGACACCATATTTAGCCAAAAGAGAAAGATCAATTTTTTTGTAACTGAACTTACTCAAGAAATTACTCAACCCTCAGGAAAGCTGCCTGTTGATGATACTGGCATGGCGCAGGTATACAATACTTGTTTGGTTTTTAGAATGGTTTATAACATATTGATGTAAACAGCTATCTGTAATAGCTAAATAAATACAGTTGAATTGCTTCCTTTAAAGAATATATGACATACTTGACTGAGCACCTAACAATCAGCTAGAGGTTGAATCACACACCGTTACACAGTCAGCCTGGTGCACAGTAATATAGATCACTCCTCCCTGCCAAACACACACACACACACACACACACACACACACACACACACACACACACACACACACACACACCGTGACACAGTCAGCATGGTGCACAGTAATACAGCTCACTCCTCCATGCCAAACACAGACGTCAGGGATCTTCTAGAGACAGTCAGTCCATGGCACAACCAAAGACAACACACAACCACACAACGCCCCCACACACACTCCCCTCACCCCAGTCACTCAGCATCAGGACCGCTATTGAACGGCCCCGGCCTGGGGCGGACAGGCAGCATCCCCTCGTGGCCGGAGGTGAGGCAGAGTGGCGAGCCCTCGTTAGAGCGTGGGGGGGCGGGGTGGGCCGGGGTGAGGTGAGGTTGGAACGGGGGGATGCTGGGCGTGGACGTTCCCCGCCACGCCGTCGCTGTTTGCCAGCATATTTAAAAAGGTCAGCATGCAGATATTTCTGACAGCACTTGACCTTTTTGGCGAGAGACATAAAAAGAAAGGGGGCGCAAAAAACCGGAGTGAAAGGGAGAGAGGAGAAGAAAGGGTTGGAGAGAGAGAGAGAGAGAGAGGAAGAGAGAGAGAGAGAGGAAGAGAGAGAGAAAGGATGAAAGAGATCTGGAGAGAATGAGAGATAGAGGAAAGGGGAAGAGAAAGCAATAGTGCAAGAAAGGGAAAGAGATAGCGATAGAAAAGAAGGCACAGAGAAGGGAACAGAGAGGTGTAGAGATAGAGAGAGAGGAAGAAAGAGAGAGAGAGAGAGAGGTATAGAGAGAGAGAGAGAGAGAGAGAGGAAGAAAGAGAAAGAAGAGCAAAGGGATAGAGAGAGGAAGTGAGAGGGGCAGAGCTGTTTGTTTTGTGCAGGCTCCTAATGAGGTGTCATCAGGTGATCCCCCTACCTGCACTCACACACACACACACACACACACATTCACACACACACACACACACATACACATACACACACACACACACACACACACACACACACACACACACACACACACACACACACACACACACACACTCACACACACACACACACACACACACACACCCCCACACACACACACACACACACACACACACAGACACACACACACACACACACACACCTGCCTGCTTCCTCTGGGCAGGGGGAGTGACTGCTCAGGAACACGTGGCATTTGCCAAACTAAATGGACGGCAGTCGGCAGACAGTCAGACAGACACTGGAGGCATCAGGCACATTTAGACGCTATATTGTGAGTGGTCTATAGGTTACCCGTGTTGTTTGGGATCAAATGTTGATAAATGCTAAACTGAGTGCTGAAAGATGGCAAGAAATGCATTATTTGCATATTATTATGCTATTTATTTCTAGTATTTCATTTTGCAGCTTTTCATAATTTTGTTATCTTTTTGGCCCAGGATCATAGCAATTAGCATGGTTTGAAGTTTTTTGTAGTATTTTGAGTGGTTGGGCAATATCAGTCGACCGGGCTTGGACTGAACCCATCAAAAAGCCGAACGGAATGATTTGGGACACAAAACAGCAATGGTGAATGGTGTCTTAGCAGGAAAGGCTTTGTTTGCAGCACATCTATTTTTAAATAGTAATAAAAGCAGTAACTGTAATATAAAAGATATCGTTCTCCTCATACACCAGGTTGTGATAGCCAGACAATATAACTACGTCAGTGAGACTTTGGTTTCTCTGACTTCTCCCAGTTGCTGACCGATACCCACTGTGCACCAGCAGTGTTCTTTTTTTTTTAAAGATTTATTTTTGGGCTCGATAGTTTTCAGTGAAGAGTGGGACAGGAAATGAGAGGGAGAAGAGGTGGGGAGTGGACAGGAGAAATGACATCAGGGTGGAATCGAACCTGTGTCCTCCATGGGCATCAAGCCCGAATGTAGTCGGAGCTACTGGTTACGCCACAGTGACCCCCATCAGCATTGTTCTCTGACGTAATCAGTAGTGGCCGTTCTCATCTCACAGGTGGCTCAGCACCTGGCTGCCACCTATGGAGGGAAGTCCTACGACGTGGCCAAGATGGCGCAGGTGACAGGGAAGAGGTGGCCCATCGTTGGGAAGCGCCTTGTCTCGGAGTTCCCCTACATCGAGAGTGAGGTTAGTTCCTGCCTAAACGTTTATAAGTTAAATTATGTTTATATACCAGATTGTATGTTGATGTTTCATGTTTTATGTTTATTCTATGTCTTTTTTTAATATGGATCACTGTGCATGTCATTTCTCTCCACGTCATTTCTTTGCTGTTAAGCACTTAAAATTTCAGTCTACCTTAATGCAAAGACAATTCACAAAGCTATAATAATAATAATAATAATAATAATGATAATGATAATAATAATAATAATAATAATAATAATAATAATAATAAACTTTATTTGTATAGCACCTTTCATACAAAACGATGCAGCTCGCATTGTTTTGTATGAAAGGTGCTAAACAAATAAAGTGTATTATTATTATCATAGCTTTGTTAATTGTCTTTGCATTCAGGTAGACTGAAATTGTACTCTAGATATAGAACTGATGAGCTGTCAGCCAGTGTGTGACTGGAATATATTGTGTTAATTGAGACACTATGTCCGAGAGACATCTAGAAGAGATCTTTCAGGGCTTGAAGTTGAGCTATGCTATCATCAGCTAAGCACAGGTAGTGACTTGGAGGAGAACATTTCAGAGTGTTTATTCTGTGGCCACATAAGTGTGTGTGTGATGCAAACACCTTCTCCTAAACCCTCTTAATCGACCATCTGGTCCGTCTCATACCGGGCCACAGGTTCTGTACGCCATAAAGGAGTACGCGTGCACGGCCATTGACGTGATCGCCCGGCGCACGAGGCTGGGCTTCCTGAACGTGCAGGCGGCGGACGAGGCGCTGCCCCGCATCGTGGAGATCATGGCCAAGGAACTGGGCTGGAGCGAGCAGAAGAGTCAGGTAACCAACATTTACATTTAGTAATTTAGTAATTTAGTCATTTACATTTACATTTACATTTACATTTACATTTACATTTACATTTACATTTACATTTACAATTACATTTAGTCATTTACATTTACATTTACAATTACAATTACAATTACATTTACATTAAGTCATTTAGCAGACGCTTTTTTCCAAAGCGACTTACAGGGGAGAGAACAGTCAAGCTAAGAGCACATAAGATCTAGAAAAACGACATAGAAAAGAGAAAAAGTGCAGGAATGTAAGTGCAAGTTAAGCACTAGTCAAACCTTCTGGGTTCTTCCCCCTCCCTCTGTCTTAACAGTGTGCTGCTCTAAACATATACTTATTTGACTGCTACACCATGACAAACTGACAAGGTGCTATGTATTATGGTAATTAAAGGCACAGTTAAAATGCAAAGTGCTATATATTATGGTAATTAGAGGCGAATGTATAATGCGCAAAGCGAGGCAGAACTACTACTTTAATGGTTGTAAACCAAGTAAACCTCTCGCTCTGAAACTAAAACAAAGTGACTCCTGGGCTGCAATTGACAGCTAACAGCTAGTGGTGCTTCAAACGACCCTAAGGATAGCAGAGTCACTTTCCAATCTCTTTATTCACAATTGTTCAAGTCCAACCCTAATTTTGACAACATTTTCTTTGACAACATTTTCTTAAAAACTTGAAGGTACCCAGTCTTGATCCTGAGGAGGTAATATAAATTGGGCAATCTATCCTGCTTCAGCAACTTCAAATCTATGAATTATCTATATTCAAGGTGGCAGGTGTCACACTATCAAGTAGAGAAGTCAGTTATGTCAGGGAGGCAACGTGTGAGTCCTGTATGGGTCTATATCAAATGTAATAGTGATAGAGGTTCAGACGAGTGGTAAATTCAGGTAACAGCATCTGTGGTGTAAAAATCAAAGGGAACAAGAATGGGAGCATTCAGAGAATGCAAACCTCCGCCTTGTGACCTTGACCTTTGACCTTGACATCTGAAAATCTAATCAATGATTGCCATTATATTACCCAATCTCCCCACAAAGTTTGATGGAAATCGGTCCATGCGTTTCTG
>NC_137912.1:7260734-7265734 GCF_963457725.1 Sprattus sprattus | reverse complement strand
ATGTTGTTTGTGGGTGATACAGGGAGCTAGTGGCACATTATGTAATGCAGGAGTAAAGGGATCGTATCAGATGTGCCTTTGTCTCTGGTGGTCATGAATGTGTGGGCGAACGCATGGACATCCGCATGTCGCACTACCTGCCAATCAGTCACCGATGCATGCAAAACAGGACCAATGACACAGCCTTTCATTCAGGGATGCTACTAGATGCAAATAATACAGATAATACTACTTCTTCTATCATTATGAATAATAAAAATAATAATAATGATTATATATTCTATTATGTATAGCTGTTGTTTTGTATCATGAGGATGAGAGTTTAAAAAAATGTATATGATGGACCTAGACAGTTTATTTTATTTTATTATTTTTACCAATACTGTTTTAAACGCTTGGTTTGAGAGTAACATTGTGGAAACTCCAAAGGCACTGTCACTTTCACTGTCACTCCATAGGCACTGTCACTCAATAGGCACTGTCAAGGATCCAGGTTGCCATCATTTATTTAGTGCTAACATAGTTTAATATAGCTGCTACTGTAGTTGACAAATAATAGTCACCAAAGAAATTTCCCCCCCAAAATCTGTTCCATATTTACACTAAACCCACTAACAATGTATTATATTATGAGTCCTTTGGGATAATTTGGCCCACTTACATCAGCTTAAGTATACTCATATTAAGCTGTCATTTTCAGAAGTGCGTCAGCACACAGCGACCGAAATACAGCAACATTATCTTTTCTCCAGCTCCAAATCAAGCGTCATATAAAAGCAAGTATTGCATGTGTGAAAGTTTACGGACTTGACCCCGAGGGCCGCAGGGGCTGTTGGGAACCTGGGACACCCCGTGCGGGAAAGAGCAGCACCTCGTGGGTTTGATTGGCACCGTGCGGGCCATGCCCATCCCGGAGGACGTCTGTTTTTCCGCTGAGATTGTCACAGGGACACAATGCGGAGACAGGCAGGGCTTGTGAACCTGGCAGCTCCGTCTCGTCGAGGAAGGAAACCTCCACGGACCATAGTGTCTTGTGTATGATTGTCTGCGCCCATGGGTGTAATTTCATCTTAATCCAGATTGAAAGAGATTCATATTCTTTGAAGGGGGGGTTGGTGGGGAGAGGAGACGGGTGGGGAGGGGAGGAAAGGAGCGCAATGCATTGTAACCTGATCTGGGAAGCTTATTAAAAAAAGCAATGCAATTATATCATTAAATGTATCTGGTTGCTGACTGTACATTGTTCAGGTGTGGTCTTTGTTTTCTGTCAGTGTGGGTGAGAGATAGAGAGAGAGAGAGAGAGAGAGAGAGAGAGAGAGGGATGTGGTTTGACAGGACGACAATCAATACAGACTGTACATACAGTCCTGTCACAGTCATTATCTAGTTTCACTGGCAGCTTAAAAAAAGAAAATCAGGGTAAAACTCCATAGAGTTACTGCAGCTAGTGAGGGGTGTAGTCCGAGGGGTTGGGTCTGTGTCTTACTACTGATGCAAGCTGTGTGCTGTTACTCATGAAGTGTTTTACAGCAAACCTCACCAGATGATCTGTTAGTCTTTAAGAATATTCATAAACGGTAAAAAAAAAAACATTGTGCACTTCCTGTGGACCATCTGCATGTAATTCATTTATGTTGCTAAGATTTAGTGGAATTGTATAATGTGTGTACCTGTCAGGTGAAATGCTAGTTATTATACTGAAATCAGTATTATGCTGAATTAATTGTACTCAGAATACAGCAGTGATTGGATCACAGATTTTAATTTGGACATTGGTGCATTTTAACAGATGCTGGGATGGAGTGTAACATCTTTTATTTTCAGTAGCACCAAAATAATATCAGTGTCAATGTGTTCAAGGCAATACTCACACATCCTCTCAACCTCACAGTCAAGAGATGAACACACACACAGACACACAGTCAAGAGATGAACACACACACACAACATGTCCCAGCCCACCCCTCCCCTGATTGCCTGAATGAAACTGATTTGCCACAAATCCAGCCCCTAAGCTTGTGATAAATCTATTACGCTGTCATTTGCCTGATTTCATTAATGCAGGCACGACACAAAGGGAGGGGCTGGGGTGTGTGGGGGGAGCGGGACCTTCCACACTGCCTCGAAAGAAAGGTCCATTAATGGCCGGGGCATCCAGTCATCTGCCTGTCCATTAATCCCTGGGATTTATTCCCCTTCTGAGGGGTGTGAGTAACGGTTATTCCGGCGCCATCATCGCACAATGCAATTAAGGAGGCAGCATCGCGGGCTGCAGTCTAATCCTGAGCTAATTTGAATGACGGTGTGATAGTCCCCCCCCCCCAACCCAACCCCGGCCTGACCTGCCCGTGAGTCCGGTTTAATTATACAAGGTCCTGACTTGGCTCTCCGACTCAGGGCTCAAGGCACAGATAGACCCGCTTGACCAGTCCTGGCAGACTTTAGGAGGCATGGGGAGGCCATACACCTTTTTTTATTTTTCATTTTAAGAAGAGTATTTCTACCCCTAAACAGTTCTGGAGGGTTTGTACAATTGAACTAAGAAAATAGGAAATGCATGTTGTTGGTTCTGTTCCAGGTTTATTTTGTTTGCATTGGACAGGGGTCCTGTAACGTGCCAGCTAGCAGCCAACAAATAATATAGATTAATGGTCTCAAATGTATAGACATAGATTAATGGTCTCAAATGTATAGATGTAGATTAACATTCTCAGATTGGCTTTGTAGTATTTCCAGTAGCTACAGCCATGCCAGTGACCCATGGTTTGATATTCATCAGTCACATTATCTGAATATAGGACGCCATGCTGTTTCCCTGCTACCCTCTGAAGCACTTCCCCACCCCACAGCTGAGGTGATGGGTGGACTGAAGTAGTCACACAAAGCACAATGCAGATAAAATGCTGCATCAACTGCCCTCCCAAATATTGAGAGAAATTTGTCAGTGTTTCCCTGGCATAGATATGGCCTGTCCTCCTTTCTCTCTTTCTCTCTTTCTCCCTCTCTCTCTCTCTCTCTCTTTCTCTCTCGCTCTCTCGCTCTCTCTCTCTCTTTGTCTTCTGTTCGGTTGGACACCCTGGCCCTTGTGTGTTTAATGATGCTGGCCAGACCTCACTGCCTACCATCACATTCCACAAAGACAGATCTTTGATACAAAACAGACAAGACAGAAGACACACACAGAGAGAGAGAGGGAGGGAGGCAGAGAGAGAGAGAGCGAGGCAGAGAGAAAGAGAGAGAGAGAAAAAAATATAAAGCCATTCCCATAGGTTAGCAGGTACTCGTGATTTCTCCCAGGCTAATCTCCACGCAGCAGAAAGATCACTGACGGGGGAATGATTTTATGCTACGGCCGCCGCCACGCCGATGACAAGGCAGTCAATACATCACAGGCCAGTGGAAAGAGCAGCGTTCCACAGCTGAGGGCTTCAGCTCCGGGCCCTCGACACACACATCACAGCCTCGGGCATAGGCCTCTGTTTGAGCGGTCTGCATCATCACTTAGAACCAGTGGTGTAGTGGTCCCTGGAGAAGTGGTTATACTCTTAATACTGATAATAATTTTTTTAAGCAGCCCATACAGCACAGGATAAACGCCCTGTTTTGAGAAGTGGGTATACGCAATGCTGACTGAAAAATAAGGGGGTATACTCCGTATACCTGCGTATACCCTGGACTACACCACTGCTTTGTAACATCAGACTGGTAACTACTGGTGGCTACAAGCTGCAGCCTCAGCTAAGCCAACCTCCTCATAAAACAAAAACTGCACTCACAAAGAAGTACAATATCAAAAAAAATATTTTTTTTTGTATAAAGGCTATTTTCTACACATTGAGTAAGCATTCTCGCATACTGATTATACTGTATTTGATGTAGCCTACTTGTAAATTGTAAATATATGTGATGAAATATATGACATAAATTCTATTGTCAACAGCTTATAATCATAACATCCTGTTATGCTTTTCTTTTATATGGAGCCCCACCTCCAACCCGTCTGTCTTCTTCACATCCCTTCACACCCCTCAACCCTCAACCCACCCACCCTACCCTACCCTGCCCTACCCCTAGTGATCCCCCACAGGGGTTTACAGGCATCCAGGGACAGACAGTAGCCCTGCCAGGCTCTTACCCAGCATGCACCTGTGAGCTCCCTGACATCATTAAAGGTCAATTGTCAACCATCTCACCAGCCAGGGTTGCCTCTGTCTCTCCCTCGCGTCAGCGTGCTTCGACCAGGAGTAATTTGTGAGCAGAAATGGAGAGATGCTTCATGAGAGAAATTCCAGCCATAAGACCCACAACAGACAATAACATGTCACATTCAGGATCATTATGAAAATAAAATGGAAAACCCCCCGCCCCCGCCCCTCGCGGTATGGTAGAACCACACATTTTTATTTATTGGGATTTTCAAATTATTATACAGCACAACATACATAGTTGCATACGTTGTGTATTCAAGATCAACTTTACATAGACATAACATAAAATAACATACAAAATAAAGTCAAACTTATACGTTTTTGTTCCTTGTCTGATTGCTAAGCCATGATGTAATAAGAACCTACAGAGAATCACATCTTCACAAGACAAGCGGAACAGCTTAGCAGTAAATTATTGAAATGAACAAGGTAAGAAGAAAGAACATTTCTCTTAGCAATGTGTCTCAGATTTCACTTGACATGTGACGTGAGAATATCATTGTGCGGTGGTGTGTTCCAACAGCATTAAGTAACTGAGATAGTGTGTCATCACTGCTGCGTAACAACTGACTATTTAACATTATGACCAACCTGTGTGGTTATGTGTGTGTGTGTGTGTGTGTGTGTGTGTGTGTGTGCGTGCGTGCGTGTGTGTGTCATCACTGGTGGCCACCGTTGGGGGTCTCTGTCAGCTGTGTCACAGATGTTGCTCACCGGCTCCGTCGGCTGCCTACCTGACGCAGGCGATGGGGTTAAAGAAAAGACCAGACAGCACTGAGGAGATGAAACACC
>NC_137912.1:7208234-7258234 GCF_963457725.1 Sprattus sprattus | reverse complement strand
ACACACACACACACACACACATCCGAGGTCCCGAGGTCTTAATTGCGGTGGAGCGGGTCTTAATTTAACGAGCAGGAAGGGGGTGGATTGTCATGCAAAGCACACCCACCTCTGAATGTTTGCACAACTATCACAGGCGTTTTCATAAACGCTGCTTTAATTAGTCGTAATTAGAATTAGTTGAAGTCAGCTGGAACGCAGGGCCCCATGAAATGATGTGTGTACAGTAATAGGCACCAAGTCTAGTTCTGGCAACCTCACAGTCACCCCCCCCCCCCCCTCCCCAAACCCCACCCCATCCCCATCCCCCGCCTCACCCAATCCAAGCGCTGCAGTCCCTCACTCAGGGAGTGTGAGCGGAGGAACATCACCTCACAACTAAATTGAATCGGCGATAATTTAAATTCCCCCTGCTGTAATTAAATGGGGAAAGGTCTAATTAGGAGCTATGGTGAGGGAAGGACCCCCTGATCCATGCCATGCCACCCCTCCAAACCCCCCCCCCCCCCACACACACACACACACACCACACACCCCCACCCCAAACTACTTTACACCAACCATGATTTTGCTTTCTTTCTCCAGTGCTCTGCCTCCATTAGTAAGGACTCACAGGTTAATTTAATGCCAGAGCATGGGCCGACACACACACACATACACACACACACACACACACACACACAACACACACACACACACATGGGCCGAGAGAAAGCCTTAAGGACACTCTATCTACTTACAACAGGGATGTTACCTTGCAAAATTGCAAATGGCTTTCCATAACAAAGCGACCATTACTGTAATGCCATCATTCGTAGGTTTATTTATTTTTTACTAACATCACATATAATAATAACTAATAATAATAAACTAATAAATAACATTGAAAGTGTAATATCTTTGCACAACTGGTTTGAATGTTACTCTTGGACTGCTCCTGATGTATATAACATTAGCCCTTACTGTTGGTTATAGTAATAGTTTGTTATAGTGTTAATGTCTTTGTTTGGTTAATAGAAATGGGAAAGTGTTGCAGTTTTCGTTAAAAAAAAGAGTTCATTGTTATAATATATAATTGTTATGTTGATTGCAATGCATTCTAACACATTTCTAAGTATCCTTGATAAAAGCTTGTGTGTGTGCACTAAATTAATGCATTAATCTTTTTTTTATGCAGGTGAGGTGATGCAGGAAACCTCTTCATTCTTTTGACCTTTGGCCTTTTGATTAAATGGTATACCCCACAAACACTATGAACCCCCCCGCCAAATCTGAACTAGAGTCTTCCAGGCAATAGCATCCTTGGGGCACCATGTGACATGCTGAGGTCATAAACACTACTGAGATGCAGCACGCAGGTCTCCCCACGTCCTACCCAGAATCCCCCCTGTCACTTCCTGTTAGTGTGGGGACATAAAACAAGGCGTTCAGGCCTGAGGTGCACCTGCTGTCGGCACCCACCCCGATCCCTCACTGACAGTGTTCAGGGCACTGCAGAATGTGACATCTGATCTAAAATAGAGGGCATAAGAAGCCTAAGAGACACAGGCACAGCTAAAGGAATCATGTCTCTGCGCCCTGGGAAAGGAGCATTGAGTCGTTCATATCCGCCCTTCAACTGAAGTTCGCTGTCATCTGAAACTGCTCCAGAAAGAGCTGGATTGACTGAAGCCGCAACGTTGCTAAAGGGCCAATGCTTGACATCTAAAGCATATCTTACATTCAATTTACATTTAGTCATTTAGCAGACGCTGTTGTCCAAAGCGACGTACAAGGGAGAGGCTTCTTGCACCTTATCTCAGCAGTGACCATATAATACCATGATACCATGATTGTTAAGTATGGCTATTGAGCAGTGGTGTAGTCCAGGGTATACGCAGGTATACGGAGTATACCCACTTATTTTTCAGTCAGCGTTGCGTATACCCACTTTTCAAAAGAGGGCGTTTAGCCTGTGCTGTATGGGCTGCTAACAAAAATTAAGAGTACACCCACTTCTCCAGGGACCACTACACCACTGCTATTGAGAAACTGTTGTATTTTTATCTAGTTATGACTGTATTGTTGAATTATGTGTATTGCTGGTACTGGAACATGGACATCCCAAAAAAAAGGGGTAGCAGTTAGACGAGAAGGCTGCCATACGGCAGAAGGCCCTTTTCTGATAAATCACGTGGCAGACATGCCATTTATTAAAAACCCAGCTGTAGAGACACCTTTTCTGATAACTCACGTGGTAGACATGCCTTCTCTGAAAAAAAACACACGACAGACACGCCAGGGCGATTCTGAGGACTTTTTTTGGGGGGGGGGGGCTGCTTCACGGGCCTTCAGATAGGCGCTTCTAAAGGCCCGTGGCGGGGTCACAAACTCCCTAGATGCTTCTGGAGGGCACTGCCAAGGTCATGGTCTCCAGATAGGTGCCCCTAAGGGGCCATGGCGAGGTCACAGACTCCCTAGACGCTTCTGCAATGTCACAAGACAGGCAGTTTTCCGGAGACGTTGAGACACCTGTTATCACAGGGAACTGCAATATGCAAAATAGATATTAAAATAGATGTGGTTCAGTGTGATGAAGTAAACAAGAACAGGGATGAACGAAGAATAGGGAATAACAAAGGCGGGTTAGATCTATAAAAAGGGCACTGGTCCTCAGGTTATCTTCTTGATCACTCTTGCCTTTTGCTTAGAGACTTTAAGATGCTCCATGGACCAACTCAGCAATAGTTGACTTCTCTGAATTAAACCATTCAGTATATTCATACCTGTTTGCCTTGAAAAGTTTCTTGTACACAGTCCATTTTCACTTTTCCCAAGACATTGCGCAGTTTGATTTTTCCTGTTACTGTATGTACAGTAGTTAACTGCATATAATGTGGCCTTCAAGTAACCCACATTTACATTTACGTATGCGCATGAGGATGCTGAAATGACACCACACTGGATTTATAGTAATGCTGATGACAGAAGTTCAGAGTTAGTGAAACACATTCATTGTTCCCTGAATTTTGAACTAGTGGCCAGCACAGAAAACACCAATGGAAGACCTTCAAGAGAAATTGTGGGCAGTTTTTCTTTTGTTAAACATTCACACCGGTCTTAGGTTGTTCTTTATGTATATTATAGGTATAAACTGTTCTACTGAGCCAAGTAGGAAAGTCCAGCACACCTGTGTATTTAAATACAATTTCTCCAACTCTTAAATTCTAAAACTCTTGCACTGCCAGTCTTTAGACCCGTTCATTCTCCTGTGCTTGTGTGAGGGGCTAGATGACGCATGATGAACATGTGAGGTAGGATAGTTTCCCCAACTGCCCCAGATGTTCCTCCATGCTCAGCTTGAGCTGACGTCAGAGACAGAGGACACGCTCCATATACAGCACATGAGAGAGAAGGGCTTGAGAGTACACACACACACACACACACACACACACACACACACATGAGAGAGAAGGGCTTGAGCCCCTGCTGATTGACCCTTAGAATCAGAGAGCATTCTCTGGTCCATGGGTGCTGTTCAAACTGATCAGCTAATTCTACACCGATAATGTGTACCGTGTTTAATGTATAACATTTGGATCGCTCATGCAAACAATAATGCACACAATTCAACCTACACAGTACAACATGTGCTGTCTGTAAACACAGAAACATGGCGTAGAAGAAGTATGAAGGATGTTGCGACAGGTGCCAGGTTTTTTAGTCTGGAATTAAAGATGGAAAGGCCGTCCGCTTCTCGAATGCACTTACAGCATACACTTACAGCAGTATTAAATTATCATCAATTTTATGTTATTGGCTTCTCTTACTAACCCCCTCCTTGATTGAAAACCTCTGACATTTTGATTCAACGTCACACACACACACACACACACACACACACACACACACACACACACACACACACACACACACACCCACACACACACAGCAAAGCGGACCAGAGTTGGGGGATGAGTTGAACCGCATCACCCTGGGAGTGATCAGTCATGTAATTGCCCTGTGCTGGACGACGCAAAGTCCACCACTCCTGGGGAATACTGGCATTAGCATGATTTAATTAGACTGAATAATAGACCAGCGCTCGGATAGTGGGACCGAGACACACCTTGCTGTGAGCCACCCATCGACGCCTGGTCAGCCTCCCGCTTGTCTTCAGTGTTCTGGCTCTGGGAGGAGAGAACGCGAATAGGCTGGACTGTTTTTATTTCTGTTGTATGTCTGATTCCTATTCACTTCATAAATCTTGCTGCTATGACACCTGAAATTCCCTAACGGGATTAATAAAAGTTTATCTTATCTTATCTTATCTTATCTTTTCTTTTCTTTCTGGCTCTGGAGAGCGCCGGAGAGGGGATGGTGCTGTGGATGTTTCTCTGCCAGGCATGAGGACATTAGATGCCTGGCTATTACAGGTGAGGCAAGACCCCAGAATACAGCAAAGCAAAACCTCTTTGTCTTTGTTCCCCACATCTGTAATTATACTTTCAAGACCAACATGCTCTCGCTCTCTCTCTCTCTCTCTTTCTCTCTCTCTCTCTCTCTTTCTCTGTTGCTCGCTCTTTTATGGTTTCCCTCTCTCTGATTCCCTCACTCTTTATGTTCATCCTCCATTTCAACAGAAAAGACAAAAGCACTGCGACCTGCTTCCACATAAACAACCATGTGCTAATTGTCCTCCCATTCCGCTGTAGTTAGGCCTGGGGCTGCACAGTAATGACCTGTGTGCTCATTTGCCTGTTTTAACCCAATAATTGCACACATCATGTATCCGTGGAACAAAAAAGATTTGAGCCCAGCTTTGGTCCTCCTGGCTTTGCACGTGTCAAGGCTTGACTTCACTAATAGACCCTGGTGACAATCCAATGATTCCCTCATAACCCCCGTGCGTGCGTGCGTGTGTGTGTCATGTTGCTACATCCATGGACAAACTGTAGCCTAGAACAGGTATCTTATCTACTGGCCAAAAGCCCAGAACAGTGTCTGGCTATCAAGGCTGAGCATCTGTATGAAGAGGGATTTCTTTCTTTGTGGGAAAGTAACCATAACCATTAATTAGTGATTATGCAAATCATGTTCTATAATTGAATACATATACAGTACAACCTTTTCTGTTTGTGAAGTAATAGTTCCCATTTTGTCTTTTTGAAGTAGTTCCTTTAAATAATAAATACGTGGATGGTGTTTTATCTCATTTGTCAGATATGTGATGCTCACATATGTTGATTTTTAAAATACTGACACGGGTATAAACCTGACTGACAAAAGTAATTTTTATTGGGTTTAAAAGGAGAGGTTCAAAAAAAGAGTGTTGTTTATGTTCTGTAGAATTAGAGTCAAGTCCTTTCTTTCAACTATAAACTAAGCCTGGCCAAAAAGAACACAGGTTATTTGTTACCATGACAATACTGGATATTTAGTGTCCACCATTGTTCCCTGGCAGAGAGGTCGGCAGGGTAGTTAATCGCTAATGGAGCTTCTTGTTGCTAAGAAAGTCTCAATTTAACCTGCTTGCTCGGGAGTTTGATTGTGGAGTGGGGTTTGGGGGTGGGGAGGGGGGGGGGGGGGTCTGTCTGAAGAGGACTTCTCCTCCATCTCTTTTATTTCGCATGAACCCCCATGTTGGGGTAGACACAGCCACACACCGCCCCTTCAACTTGACATTGAGAATGTAATTAAAAAAGAGGTGTGCTCTTCAGCGGGAGAGCGAGATTGACTGACTTAAGCCAGGCTGTCCCCAAACATGCAAGGCACATTTTAATATCCGTCGGCACAACAGCTTAAATGTCATTACCATGATCCAGACAGAGGTAATATGCTTGCTTGTAAACAGAGTAAATACCAGCATCTGTGTAAACAGGCACCTCCCAATATAGAAAAAGGCCATCCGCATGAAGGCTATTGCGCAATCAAAAACAAAACACTGGCCTCTGGTCCGTTTAATGGAGTAAGTGGCAGACAAGTGCTCTCCCCCTGAACACATGGCCTATGCAGAGCAGAGATAGCTCTCCCCCTGAACACATGGCCTATGCAGAGACAGCTCTCCCCCTGAACACATGGCCTATGCAGAGCAGAGATAGCTCTCCCCCTGAACACATGGCCTATGCAGAGACAGCTCTCCCCCTGAACACATGGCCTATGCAGAGACAGCTCTCCCCCTGAACACATGGCCTATGCAGAGCAGAGATAGCTCTCCCCCTGAACACATGGCCTATGCAGAGTCAGCTCTCCCCCTGAACACATGGCCTATGCAGAGCAGAGATAGCTCTCCCCCTGAACACATGGCCTATGCAGAGCAGAGATAGCTCTCCCCCTGAACACATGGCCTATGCAGAGTCAGCTCTCCCCCTGAACACATGGCCTATGCAGGGACAGCTCTCCCCCTGAACACATGGCCTATGCAGAGCAGAGACAGCTCTCCCCCTGAACACATGGCCTATGCAGAGCAGAGATAGCTCTCCCCCTGAACACATGGCCTATGCAGAGACAGCTCTCCCCCTGAACACATGGCCTATGCAGAGACAGCTCTCCCCCTGAACACATGGCCTATGCAGAGACAGCTCTCCCCCTGAACACATGGCCTATGCAGAGACAGCTCTCCCCCTGAACACATGGCCTATGCAGAGACAGCTCTCCCCCTGAACACATGGCCTATGCAGAGCAGAGATAGCTCTCCCCCTGAACACATGGCCTATGCAGAGCAGAGATAGCTCTCCCCCTGAACACATGGCCTATGCAGAGACAGCTCTCCCCCTGAACACATGGCCTATGCAGAGCAGAGATAGCTCTCCCCCTGAACACATGGCCTATGCAGAGCAGAGATAGCTCTCCCCCTGAACACATGGCCTATGCAGAGACAGCTCTCCCCCTGAACACATGGCCTATGCAGAGACAGCTCTCCCCCTGAACACATGGCCTATGCAGAGACAGCTCTCCCCCTGAACACATGGCCTATGCAGAGACAGCTCTCCCCCTGAACACATGGCCTATGCAGAGACAGCTCTCCCCCTGAACACATGGCCTATGCAGAGATAGCTCTCCCCCTGAACACATGGCCTATGCAGAGCAGAGATAGCTCTCCCCCTGAACACATGGCCTATGCAGAGACAGCTCTCCCCCTGAACACATGGCCTATGCAGAGCAGAGATAGCTCTGCCCCTGAACACATGGCCTATGCAGAGCAGAGATAGCTCTCCCCCTGAACACATGGCCTATGCAGAGACAGCTCTCCCCCTGAACACATGGCCTATGCAGAGCAGAGATAGCTCTCCCCCTGAACACATGGCCTATGCAGAGCAGAGATAGCTCTCCCCCTGAACACATGGCCTATGCAGAGACAGCTCTCCCCCTGAACACATGGCCTATGCAGAGACAGCTCTCCCCCTGAACACATGGCCTATGCAGAGACAGCTCTCCCCCTGAACACATGGCCTATGCAGAGACAGCTCTCCCCCTGAACACATGGCCTATGCAGAGCAGAGATAGCTCTCCCCCTGAACACATGGCCTATGCAGAGACAGCTCTCCCCCTGAACACATGGCCTATGCAGAGACAGCTCTCCCCCTGAACACATGGCCTATGCAGAGCAGAGATAGCTCTCCCCCTGAACACATGGCCTATGCAGAGACAGCTCTCCCCCTGAACACATGGCCTATGCAGAGACAGCTCTCCCCCTGAACACATGGCCTATGCAGAGACAGCTCTCCCCCTGAACACATGGCCTATGCAGAGTCAGCTCTCCCCCTGAACACATGGCCTATGCAGAGACAGCTCTCCCCTGAACACATGGCCTATGCAGAGTCAGCTCTCCCCCTGAACACATGGCCTATGCAGAGACAGCTCTCCCCTGAACACATGGCCTATGCAGAGCAGAGATACGTAGCTCTAGGTCTTCTGGTGATCTCCCCCTGAACACATGGCCTAGCATGGAGGCAAGGCACCTGTGAAGGCACCTCTGTGTGATGACATTTGTGCCGGAGCTTGTGTCCATGCCTGATTCTGGGACAACAATGATGGATGTTATAACGATGTTATTTACACTGAACATGTGTGTTTGTTACTGGTTACTGGTCACCCTCCTAACCCCTAGGAAATAACAGGGCCTTTGATACAAACATTCTCAAACAGTTCTTGGTTCTCATCCCTTCATCATCACACACACCCACACACACACACACACACACACACACACACACACACACACACACACACACACACACACACACACACACACACACAACAACCACACACACACACACACACACACACACACAGGTCTTCCTCATCCGCACATACACACAACAACCAAACACACACACAGGTCTTCCTTGTTCTCACACATCTCCTGCTGGACTTGTGTTCCCAGCTCCACTGAACCACTGGCGCTGTCTCCATTAATATCCCTGCTGGTGAGAAAGACATCACACGGACAGACAGATCATCACACAGACAGACAGATCATCACACGGACAGGCAGATCATCACACACAAAGACAGAAAGAGACTGCTCGAAAGAAAGGAACACAGAAAGAGACCTAGAAAGAAAGACCTGAAAGAGAGAGATAGAGAGAAATTCTACCACTTCCTGGCTCCACCATCACCAGAGATGCTGCACACTTAGATGTCATGGCGACGATCACCTGCATCCAGACTCAGAGATGCTGCACACTGAGATGTCATGGCGACGATCACCTGCATCCAGACTCAGAGATGCTGCACACTGAGATGTCATGGCAACGATCACCTGCATCCAGACTCAGAGATGCTGCACACTGAGGTGTCATTGAGACGATCACCTGCATCCAGACTCCTCACTGACATTCCTGAGGGTTTGTGGGGGTGTGACAGGCTGCCCATGAGGAAGATGGCAGAGGGACTTAAACGATATAAAAGGGGGGTTTGCTGGTCTATGATGAGCCTCGTTTGCAAGCCAAGTGAATCTCAGAGACCAGGGGGACTCTGAGACACATTCCTGCTCAGCAGTGAGGCTCACCTCTCAGGTTTATGTTATTATTTAGCACCTTTGGCAAGTCAATTACAATGAAAGTAAATAGTTCATATTTTGTCAGTACAAGTATAAGATCATCAGATGGGCAGTCGCTCCACTCTTGGTCATGTAGTTCTATTTCAAAATCAGAGATGCAGTCTATGACAGTGATAAGAGTACATATGGGGGGGTCTTAGAATTTCAAAAGTTTTAAAACCACGGGCGCATTTCAGATTTTTGCAATAATATTTTGTGATGAGACCATGAGAATGTGCTCTCCAGATTTCAGTATACATGTTTATTGGGTGCGTTTCATGTTCCTTGGGGGGTGGGGGTATACTTCAGGATTTCCACAGCAATTATAGCAGCAATAGCTAATTAGGTAATTAATTAAATGCTGACTGTCATGAACTGTCAGGATCCACTACAATTTCCCTGGACTTTGCTGTCCATAATCAAACGTGTGGGATTTCTTCTCACGGCAGTGCCAACTCACTCAAGCAGCTTGGCTTAAAAGAGTCAAATTATAACATTATAATCTGCAGTCTTGCAGCACAGACAAAATTAATTAGTGCGTATGACTCACATAAGTATGGCAGGGATGACAGGATCAGTGGCAAGCGAGATGCTCAATTCAGGAAAAGAGCATCCAATCATCTATTTCTAAACTCACTCTAACCTGTAATCCTGCACCAGTTCTTGGGCCATGTTACATTTTTTGAGCCTTGAGCTTTGGCCAGCAGAATTAACTCATTCTACTTAATCACTACTTCTTGTGGCCCAGGGAATGTATTCCGTAAAGGTTCTCTATGGTCCATTTTATTTTTCCAAAATGTTGAAGTCCGCTACATTCTCCCCAGTCGATCTTTTTTCAGAGGAAAAGAAGAGTGGGACACTGCAAAGAAAAGGCAAGTAGCGCTAATAGGGCAGTCGACATAGCAACACTGCCCTCCTATGACTAGTTGAGGTAGTGTCCAGACAATAGAGCCTGTTACTGAGAGCTGGTGTTTTCTTCTGTGCTTGATTCCCTCCTTGTCTTACAGGACATAATTCTGTTATGGCACTGGAAACATTTAATGTAAAATGTATCATCATCATGTCCTTACTCCGAGGAATGCAGTAGTTTGGACACAGTGTGTCAACTGCTTACTCTAACTTGCAGCAGTGAGGGATTGGACCAACAGTGAAATGGTTGCTGGAATCGTCAGCAACGGTATAAAGAAACTAACAAAATGAACAAAGTCTCTCTCCATTTTGAAGTTTCTTTTAGTGACTTTGCACATGAACATGTTTAGGATTTAATTTTATCATTTGATAGCTAGAATCTTCCATGAGAGCCATTTCTATTCAGTCTTTATCAGTTTATGAAATCACATCCCCTAATGTGTGAGAGTATGGTGTGACAGATATGAAGAAAGTATATCCAGTGTGTTTTGAAAATGAACAAAGTCTGTCTCTATTTTGAAGTTTAAAAATGAGATCTCACAGCAGTATTGCTCCCTGTTTCCCAGAGCGATGTGGAAACTGCACACAGTGGCCCTCTCTGTGTCACACAGTCGGTCACACTTGTCACCGTCCAAGACAAAACACCCCCAAGCCCCCGCCACAGACAGCCCATAATACCCAGAAGTCCCACGGAACTGCACAAGCAGAACGGATGCCCTGAGTGTTTGGGCCATCGTCATGGTTGCCTGTGTCACAGTGATGCAATAGTCGCCTACGCAGCACAGAGCTCAATGGGAGTCTCTCAGCAGCGGCTGAATGCAGGGCGTGCTGAGGAACTTTGGTTGGGTCAGGCTTCTGGCATCATGGGCTGATTCTACACCATGTTTTTCAGAGAGAGACAGACAGAGTCATTACTGTCAGACAGAGTCATTACTGTCAGATCGAGTCATTGCTGTTAGATCGAGTCATTGCTGTCATAATTATATTTGATCTGTAAATCCACAGAAAAAATTGGAACGATGACTGGTTGGGTGCAAGACCTGATATATGTCCAATCATTTTTTTTTGCACAGTGTTAAAACACCCAGACACACATTCATGCAAACACCACACACACACACACACACAAGCATGCACACACATGCACCCATGAATGCGCACCCATGCACACACACGCGCACACACACACGTGCACACATACACTCACACACACACACACACACACTAAAGAACACTAGGTTCCTTTGAACTTGTGTCTTTCTCTTGAAGCAGAGTTTGGTGAGGAAGGTGAGAACCCCTCACAGGAAGCAGGAGCACAGAGGGGTGGCAACATTAACCCCTCCACCAGGGCTCTTTCCCTCTCTGCCCCCCCCCCCACCCCAAGCTGAGGTCGTCCAGCCTTCGTCAGCTCACCAAGCTGCACTCTAGATCTGCCTGGGCCAGACTGATGAATTAGAAATTAAAATAAGGGTCCTCAGAGAGCTTTACATTCCCCTCCCCCCCAAATGCCCCCAATCCCTGCCCTCCACCTCATCTCCCCTCCTCCATCCTCATTTCCTGGCCATAGACACACTGACCCTCGCCATAAAGGAGGATAGGGGGTGGGGGGGGTGGGGGTATTGTGATGAGGAGGAAGACGGAAGCCTACAGAACCTGACTTTCATCCCGGTACTTCCCCTCCTCTCCTGCCCACCTCGGGGATGGATTTTCTGTGGGGGTTGTCGGGGGTGTGAGCGGGGTCTTTATTCTTGAGCATTGTGGTCGGGGCACTTATCCAAGCCACCTCCGTAGCGCTGTGATAAGGTCCACAAATATGCATGTGAACGGTGGACAGTGACGCCAGGGGACCCCTGCACCTCAGAGCACCACCTGTCACTCAAGCAGCGTTGCTCTAGGTAACCTCTGGAGACTGACTTTTTTTGCCCGTTTTCTCTATGTTAATGCTACCTTCCTTTGTTCCACATTCTCTTCAATTCACCTGACCCTTTCTTTTTCCTATTTCGTTTTGTTTCTTTTAATTCCACGTCTTTTCCTGTCCTCCTTTTTATAGTCTCCCACTGTCCCCCTTTTTTCCTGCTTCTGTTTCCGGATCAAACTGAAAGACTCTGAACAGCAAAGCGCTGTAGATTAAAACAAGGTAGACAGTGAGAATTGTAATATGTGTGCTCTGGACTTGCAAAGCTATAGAGGCAGAAGCTCTTGAGTCATGTCTCTATTTCTTCACAGTGTGTTTGGCACTCTCTGGTTTGCCTGTGTGTGCACAACTACGGGGAACTGCTGCTGGACATCACGTTCTCATTCCCTCACGTTTACTTCAGAGAACACAGAAGTAAGGACCCTCCGAGGATTATGTAGGAGTGTGTGTGTATTCACAATAATGCATCTGATTGTACCTGAGTGATTGTCTGTGTGTGTTCATGTGTGTGTGTGTGTGTGTGTGTGTGTGTGTGTGTGTGTGTGTGTGTGTGTGTGTGTGTGTGTGTGTGTGCATGTGTGTGTGCATACATGTTTGTGTGTGAATGTGTGCATGTACGTGTGTGTGTGTGTTCATGTGAGTGTGTGTGTGTGTGTGTGTGTGTACGTTGGTGTGGGTGTGTGCATGTACATGTGGGTGTGTGCATGTACGTGTATGTGTGTGTGTGTTCATGTGAGTGTGTGTGTGTGTGTGTGTGTGAGATTATGTGTGTGCGTGTGTGTGTGTGTACGTTGGTGTGGGTGTGTGCGTGTATGTGTGTATGTGTGTACACATATTCATGTGTGTGTGTGTGTGTGTGTGTGTGTGTGTGTGAGGCATGATGACTTCCAGCAGCAGCTCTGGCCCGTGACCGAGTGTGCCCTCTGATGGGGCAGGCCTGCGTCCTCCACATTGTCTGAGAGTGAGAGAATTCACAGAGCCGTGTGGGACCTCAGCGCAGTCGACAACCAGACGCACTCTTTTCTCCCTCTCAGCAAAACCGCCCCATTGTCTCTCCCTTCTCATTCCATACGGCTTTTTTCCCTTGAAAATGGACGGGAACACAGACACACTGTGAGATAAACACATTGATGGCTCCTCTCTCTCTCTCTCTCTCTCTCTCTCTCACACTCTCTCTCTCTCTCTCTCTCTCTCTCTCTCCATCTCTCTTTCGCTCTCATTCTCTCTCTCTCTCTCTCTCTCTCTCTCTCTCTCTCTCTCTCTCTTCCCCCACCCCCCTCTGAGTCTCTATCACTTATTCCCTCAAAAATGTTCCACAGAAGCTCCCTGCCTTGACAATGTTGTCATTGTGAGCAGGGCTTCCTGCAGTGGCTCTGGCTTGTGAAAGCTCTCTGTTACAGCCGGACCAGTGGGCTGGCGTAATGACACACAAATATTGCGGGGTGACTCACACTTCCGGCACCTTGTGTCTGTCCTGATAAAAGCGGTGCTCTCTCTCTCTTTCTCTCTCTCTCTCCCTCTTTCTCTCTCTCTCTCTTTCTCTCTCTCTCTCTCTCTCTTTCTCTCTCTCTTTCTCACTCACACTCCTTCTCTTTATCTTTCTCCTTCTCTCTCCCCTCTCTGCTATACTCTGAACCTGATATATTTCATCTCTGCAGCCCACCAACCTCCACTCTGTCACACAGTAGAACTCTGGAAGGATCTACTGCTGTATAGGAGAGAGAGGGAGAAAGAGAGAGGGAGAAAGAGAGAGAGAGAGAGAGGCACACTTCACAATCAGACACAACTGTAATCGATTTGCCCTTCCATGAATCATTGGTGAAAGCTATTCAATGATTATTAAAAAAATATATATATATATATACTAGCGGAACGATAAGTCTCAGCTGTTATCTTACAGTAAATGGTGAATAATGATTGAAGACAGTCTTTCAAAGCAATAACACGATCAGACTGCCAGCCCTCTGAGTTCTTCTGTTGAGTATCAATTGCCACAATAGTATAACTATGAGAGTATAACAGGGAAATCCATACTTCATAAACTTCCATTGTAGTATAACAGGGAAATCCATACTTCATAAACTCACATTGTTCTTAATTCACTCTGAGCCTTACACTGAAGCTCGGCCATAGGTGTGTTACAGTTTTTTACAATTGCTAAAGCACATTCTTGAAACAGTCACTCATTTTCTCTAAACTCTAAACACAAAACCTCATCTTCAAGCACTATTTACAAAACCTCTGAATTCTCTTGCAAAATGAAACTTTCGCCTCAAAACAGTTTTACCTGTGCTCAAAATCAAACACTGCTGTCAAATCATAAGCAAAGTGTTCAAAATTGTAAACACTTTCAAGCAGTCAGTAAACAATACACCAAAACATAGAAAACACACTGTTCAAAACATATAGTTCTCATGGAGAAGTACATTTTTTTTTTTTACCTCAAAACAAATTTCATATTTATCTATCATTGACTTTTGATGAATGAAAACATGTTCTCTCATAGTAGCTATACAAATGTATCAGAAATTACTACTTTGCTTTGCTCTAATTTGTGTTGGTTCTTTCTCCTTCTTGTACCCCTATAGTACTGTACCCTGCATCTCACTACTCACAACTCACTCTTGTTCTTTGTTGATATGAACCTGCAACCAGTCAAAATCTATTGAGCAATCAGTACTGTTACTGTACCAAATAGAAAGCACAATGTTCAGGGCCATACAACTTGTTTACGTTTTGTCCTTATACAGCCTACAAGGCACTGTAGGCCTACTACAATATACACTACCACAGTAAAAGGGACACAAATCAAAGGAGTCAACGTGGTGTTTACTTGTCCTCCTCCCCTCACATTGTTTCTTCTATTCATTCTCAGACTTTCTCCTTCCCACCTTCAACAACATGTTTGCTCCCTAAACTGGCTCATATTGGTTTTGTCACATCATTTGATACAAGTTAAATCAATTTTGAGTGGCTGTGTTCAATCAATGACATTTGTTCTCTATTTGTATTTGATTGTTGCCACTTGTGTTTACCAGTATGGATGACATGTGAATTAGAGTGCAGAATGTGTTTTAAGACTGAGAATGTGTTTAGAGTTTTGCTGAAAAGTTTTTTACCATGAGAAATAGCTTAAGGTATTGACAACAGACTGCACAATTAGCTTAATGAGTTCAGGCAACTGAGAACTTTGTTCAGCCAGTGGGTTTTAGTGTTTTAGCAATTGTAAAAAACTGTAATACAGTTTTTCTCTCTCTCAAGTACAGTGACATCAGAATGGAAAGTCCTTGTGCCATTCATTACGAACGAGACAGTCAAAAAGCTCAGTCATGTTGTCAAAGTAACAGTGAACCATGGAAGCGTTTCCTTTTTTTTTCCAAATGTTCATTCTTCCGTCTATATCTTTCACCAACAATGAATTATCATTATCACTTGTGTCCAACTGAATCTTTTTTTTTCTGAATCTAATAGCAATCAACATTATTTAGGCCACAAAACCATTCCTTAAAGGTGTTTGTGTGAGAAGTTTTTACTGACCCAAATGACTGCACACAGGATGTAAACATCACACACATGGAGTCAGCTCTGGTTGCTGCCAGAAGATGGCAATGTATGCCATCAGCATAATTAATTACAACAGAATCATTGCCAGCTGACAGCATGTCTTACTATTATAGAGTAGTTTATTTGTTTGTTTAGGTGACTAATGCCGCAAATTAAAGTTTTCTTTTGTTTGCCTCTTGCCAACCAGGCCTACACTTCCAGAACAAGAGAAATTATCACGTAATACCTTAATATTCCTTTATGGCCTAATTATGTGTTTAACATTATCAGATGATGGAAAGGGCAATTCAGATAGCTGTTCGCAGAGGCAGAAACACACCATAACGAAGAACAGTACCAAACAGAAAGTTAAAGATAAAGGATGACATTGATTTCTATTCAGAACGAGCAGAGGACAAAAAAACCTCATTACGGAGGAATGTCAACTCCGTCAGCTGTGCTGAACAGTGGTTAAAAGTGTCTGTGTCTATAAAATAGCAGAAGTAATCTGTATAGTCTGTAATTTTAAATTTGACAGTAGATGCGTGAGATAGGCTGAAGGCCTAATTGTGCTTGGTCATGTTCTCCCGGTAGAGCCGTAAACAGCTTTGATAACAGCACAGACGTCTTATCTACTTCCTTATTCTTCGCTACCAGCGTCATTTCTCATTGGCTCTGTCTTTCTACATCTTTCCAGGACGTCTCTGGACATTCAGGTGTGAGGCAATGGGATGTGATTGTATGTACGTATTAGTGGTGCTCCGATCGATCGGGAACCGATCATGATCGGCAGATATTGGTAAAAATTGCTTGATCTGTGATCGGTGAAAAGCACTGATCAAAAATCCGATCACGTGACGTAAATTATTACGTATGTATGTATGAAACTTCTGGTATGAAGCAATGAGATGAAGTCTTATTTATTTATTTATTTATATGGCATATTACAGAGGCAATTCTTGCTTTCTTGCTGAAACGGTTCAAGTTTGAGAAGGAAGCCTAATTTAGTAATGCAATCTTGTCTATATAATCAAATCACAAAAACTGAATTTCTTTTACTCACAGTAAGATATGTACGAAAATGCTCCTTGACTTTTTTAGGCAACCATGGTCCCTTCATTTTCAAATGTGTGTGCAAAATTTGAGGGCAACATTCTCAATCACACACAATCGATCTCACAGATGATTTAATGTGCAAGAATGATATACATCTTATCCTTTAAGAAGAAACAGCTGAAGTCTCTGTCAGCAGTGCATGGCAATTTTCATAACCACCACTGGCTGGGTGAAAGTCAAAGATAAGGGGTGCCAGTGTCGCTTTCTGCTGCAGCTTGTTCCTGTTGTGGTTTCTCAAGCATCCTCATCATGTTTTACAGCATATAACGTTCCTTATTGTAATATACGTATGTATGTATGTATGTATGTATGTATGTATGTATGTATGTATGTATGTCTGTGTGTGTGTGTGTGTGTGTGTGTGCGTGTGTGCGTGCGTGCGTGCGTGCGTGCGTGCGTGCGTGCGTGCGTGCGTGCGTGCGTGCGTATGTATGTATGTATGTATGTATGTATGTATGTAGAGTGTGTATGTATTTAAATCATATGTACGCATATTATTCCTCCCTAAGAATGCACAAGTAGAATCACATTTGTTTATCAGGCTCAAAGATCAGTTGATTAGTTACATCCTTTAGTCATGGAATTTTCCATTAATAGCAGATCATGTGTGAATCTAACAGGAAATTCAGTGCAAGAAGATGCTTTGTCCAAAGTGACATACAAGGGAGAGAACAGTCAAGCTAAGAGCAATAAAAACCTGGTGTAACAATAAATACTACTTTTTAAGAAATAGAAAACGACTAAGTGTGGGACTGTAACTGCTGATGTGCAATTTAAGCATTAGTCAAGGTGCCAGTTAGGAAGGGAGGTGCTCTCTGAAGAGTTGGGTCTTCAAGAGCTTCCTGAAAGTAGAGAGGGACGCCCCTGCTCTGGTAGAACTAAGCAGTTCGTTCCACCAACGTGGAACTACAAATGAGAATAGTCTGGATTGCAGTGAGGGGCTGAAGGTAAAGAAGGACATCTAGTGGCTCAACATAATAGAGTACAGTTGAAACATCTGATTTAACCATTTTTTATTGTAAAGCAAAACATGTACATATCACAGTTGTTATTTATTGCGTGGCACTCAGTGAATACCTTTAGTACACATTTCAAAGTCAAAATGGGTACAAACACCCAGAATTAAATGTAGCAAAACACCAAAGTGAAAATGAAACAATATATCAACACGATATAAGGTAACAAAACAAAGGCCTATGGGGTCAAACGTATGTTCCATACTATGTCCAAATGGTGGTTAAAGTAAATAGTCAATAGATCTAAAATATAAAATTCAGAGCATATACAACATTCATTTCAACCCTAAACAGTAATGTCACCAGTTTCAATAACCTAATCTACTGGTTTTGCTAGTATTGAATAGCAATATAATCTATAATCGATGTCTGAAACGCTCTGCCATGACTAAGGAAGGTTAAAAGTTAGGGGTACCGGTAAGTTTAAAAAGGTAAGGGGGAAAAGCAAATAAAAACACTGATCACTTGTTGAGTGTTATTGTCAATGATTTGCAATCATGAGCTTGTGCGTTTTTACACGTACACAACTGCTGTGCCCAAAGATGAATGTTCTGCCGAATGGTTCCACACAGAAAAGAATAAGTCCTGCTCTAACCCTAACCGAGTCCCTCTCACCTCCCTCTCCCCTTGACCTACACATTCATCAAGCATTCGAACTCATCAATCCTCTGTTTGGTGTGCCCTCTCTTGATCTTTCTGTAACAAACCGTGTTGTACTTTAAACGGGCTGCTTTGTTGTCAGTGGAGGCTCTCTCCTCGAGCGACTGGGAGCTGCGGGCTCCATTTTCTCGCTGTGTATCACCACTCTCATCATCGTCGACTTTCTCCTCAAACTCCAGCTCCACGTCCTTTTGGTCGTTCTTTCCTTCCTCTTGCGCAGGTTCGTCATGTTGCTTAGCGACGGGCAGCTGGCTTGGCTCCTCCTCTCCATTCACCTGCAGTGCACCTCTGCTGGGGTCATCCGCCGATGAGGCCTCCTCACCCATCTGCTCCATTGATGTCACTTCCTGGCCCACAGCTGCAAAGTCTGTAGATAGATACATAGATAGATAGATAGATAGAGAGATAGATAGATAGATAGATAGATAGACAGTTAGATGGATAGATACATGCAGACATAGATATGTGCAAAGATGCCTACTTAGACAAAGATACAGACAGAAAAAACAGACAAGCAAGCAAGCCAGAGGGGAAGGTAAAGACCAGAGCAGACCACAAATCTAAGCAGACTGGTGAAGCTGACTTAATCTATTTTTCAGTGCATTCATGCCATGTTGGCTGCAAACAGCCTGGTAGACTTTAGTCCTGGGTGAACTCTAATTGCTTTTCTGAGTCGTTCCAAAAAAAGGGGGGGGGCTTTCAGAGACTGGTATGATTTTGGTGGAGAATAATGGCTGGCAAGCGCTAAGCAGAATTGTGGAATTTTAATTCGATTAGAATTAGTGGACTAACAGGCGTACACTGAAATTCTGTAAAAACTATCGTTCCTCAGTGTAAATAACAACAGAATAAAAGACTTAAAGGCTGGAGGATTTTGAGGTGCTGTATATAAAAACACCAGATATGACGTGTCTCAAACACGGTTATCTTAAAATAATCTACACAAAATATGTGGTCTGCGTAATACCTAATCCCTCACACATGAGTTCATTCCTTCAACGCTCAGTTATATAACTCAGATCAGCAGCAGTAATCTGTGCATGAGCAGTGGGACTAACCTGCACAAACACATCATGTCCTTTAGCACAAGAAAACTGTGTGAATATAATCTGACATGAAACGTGTCAGAACGCAAAGGGGAAACCAGGGGCTTAACAGTCTCCTATGCACTGCAGAGTACTAAGACTGAAACTGAACTAATGACACTAGTACAAAACAGAAAACCTCGACCTCCACCACAAAGATTATATAACACATACCTCACATGAAGACTACATCTGTCTAAGGGTAAATTAGTGCTCTATCTACCACAATAGGTTGAGATAACTATATAAAATAAAGCTAACAACATTTAAAGCCATTACATATTTTTTTTAGATAAATAAAGACTGAGATGGTAAGATATAAAGACCTTAATGGTAACTGCACAGCACTTTCAGAGCTGTATTAAAATTATGATTATTGCTGTAATGAGATAATTACTCTTATGAATAATTAGGAAGAGGTGTGATAATTACCTGGTGCTGTGAGACCCGAGGGGGGGCTCTCAGGCTTGTCATGCAAGCTGGCTGGAGGGAGCGCGTCTGGCTCTGGAGCAAGAGGCAGAGGAGTAGGAGGCTGGTTACTCGACGGCTGGTCCTGGGACTGAGCGGAGGCCGCCTGTGCTGGAGGCTCCGGGTCGTGTGATGCGGAGTGTGTTGGAGGCTCCGGGGTGTGTGATGCGGAGTGTGTTGGAGGCTCCGGGGTGTGTGATGCGGAGGGCGCTGGAGGCTCCGAGGTGTGTGATGCGGAGGGCGCTGGAGGCTCCGGGGTGTGTGATACGGAGTATGCCTGTGCTGGAGGCTCCGGGGTCAGGGATTCGGACTCTGTGAAGGCTGGCTGCTCCCTGCCTGGTGTTCCCCTACTGTCCTCAGGTGACGCAGCGTCCCCGTCTTCCCACTCTAGGGTTGGGGGAGCTGCCTCCCCCTCTGGCACAGAACGGGGGTTGTCATGCTGGTCCTGGCTGTGGTCCTGTGTCGGGGCCTGGCTAGCTGGGAGGGAGCTGGGCACTGGTTGGGCATTCGTTTCTGTATGCACTGGGTCAGGCACACTCTGGCTGATTGCATTTGTCTGTAAGTCACTGCAGCTCATCGCATTTGTCTGTAAGTCACTGCAGCTCATCGCATTTGTCTGTAAGTCACCGCAGCTCATCGCATTTGTCTGTAAGTCACTGCAGCTCATCGCATTTGTCTGTAAGTCACTGCAGCTCATCGCATTTGTCTGTAAGTCACTGCAGCTCATCGCATTTGTCTGTAAGTCACTGCAGCTCGTCGCATTTGTCTGTAAGTCACTGCTGATCATCGCATTTGTCTGTAGGTCACTGCAGCTCGTCGCATTTGTCTGTAGGTCACTGCAGCTCATCGCATTTGTCTGTAAGTCACCGCAGCTCATCGCATTTGTCTGTAGGTCACTGCAGCTCATCGCATTTGTCTGTAAGTCACTGCTACTGACATCTTTGTCCAGAATAGTTCCCATCATTTGGGGCTCGGGTGACACATCTAAATCCCCAGTCCGAGGCTTGTCAGATTGGCCCTCAGGTTCTGTGTTGGGGGGGCTGTCTGTACTGAGAGTCATTGGACTCGTCTCCACTTCTTCTACACCAGCTAATGGGGACGTTTCTGTGCTCAGGTCATCTAACTCAGGCTGCAGCGTGCTTGAGTCCAGGCTCTGACCAGCAAGCTCTTGCTGCGTTGAGTCTGGGCTGGTGGTATCATAGAGGAAGTTTTCTTGAGGCAAATCACTGACATGTTCCAGGACTGACTCTGACTGCACTCTGCTGGCCTCCCCGTATGTTGCTGGGACTTCCTTGTCCGCCAAGATTAACTCTGTAGCAGGTCCATCCTCTGGGTCTGCTAAGATAAGGTCATCATTACCTTTCTCTGTGTTGTCCAAGGGGGTGCCAGTGATTGTGCACAGTGATGATGTTTGGGGAGAGCTGTCATTTCTAACTTCTTCACTGTCGTTTCTAACCCCATCATATTCTTCCTGAGTTGTGCTGAGTTGGTGCGCAGCAATCGTGTCATCTGAAGGTTTCAGGTTCTGGTCGTCTTTAACAGTCCCATCATCAGTCGTGGTTTTGTGTTCAGACATGTACTCTGTGCTATCGGAAATCTCAGGCGGATCGTCTGCTGAAGGTTTTACCTCAGTTTGCAAGTCAGTTTGACACTTGTCACCATCTCCGTCCACAGAGCAGGGTTTCCTGCCACCACACTGGAGAACCAACTCATCGTCGAGTTCGTTCTCGTCCTCGTCATCGTCCAAAATAGACGCTGTTGCTTCTAGAATATTCTCCAGGCTCAAGATGTCACCAATACCTCCTATGAGCTGCTCGACACACGAAGAAATAGTGGACCCTCTGTTGTCTGTCCCTTCCGATTTCTCTGTGCGACCCCACAGGTACTCCATAACAACCTCTGAAAATGAGGCACTCTCTGTGAACAAGTTGATGCTGTCTTTCCTGCTACCTTTCTTTGCTCACCACCCCCAGGGTAGAACCTAGAACCTCAGACTTCGACTTCAACTTGTGGTCTGTGTGCTCAGAGTGTTGCTTTTAAGCTAATCTGTCCAGTCAGCTGTCCAATAAAAACCTCGGCTGCTGCTACTTACATGTAGACGAAATACGAAAACAGTCCACTGCCTGAAAGCCCCTAAAGACTGCCAGCTCCATCACGTTTAGTTTTTTAATGGATTACCATTGAGCTTATTTTTCATGACTACCCTGTTCCCGACAAGGGCAAAGAGAGCTGATTGTGTTTAATGCTTTAAGCTGCAATGCCTGACCAAGTATGTGGGTCTACCTCCCCCTCAGGGAGCCGTGTTGGGATTAGCATGCTAAAGGGCAGTCTGGTTGGCCCAAACAGCACGTCAGAAAGCAGGAGAGAACTGAGACCATGGTTCTCCATTGCGCTTCAGAAAATCGTTTTCACATGGTTACTTAACATAAAGATCATATGTCAACCTGAGGAAACCTTGTTATACACCCAGTTATGCAATTTCACAGTTTCACTTCATCCAATCTTCATGAAGCAGGCTCATTCTACGACTCATTCATTTCATGGCCACATCCCCAGTCACAGCATGTTGAAGATAATTATTTAAAGAGTTATCTGATCATGTATCCGTGTTTACCCTGTGTACGATTCACTGGACTCACTGAAGGTCCTGTCTGACATCAGTTATCAGGGTGCATGCTAAACAAAATGGCAGACATTAGCCTGCTACTGTGCTAAAAACAACATGGTGCCAAAAACTCTGCCATTCCTCAATGTGTAAACAAATAAGGTGAGCTGAACCATTTTTAGTTTTAGTTCTTCAAAAAGGAATACCCTCTTCAGCAGAATTTTGCTGTTTACGTTTAAAAAGCCCGACTCTGGTTTTTTCACAGAATTGTAAGATTTCCCCTAACTGAACCTGATATTGGATGATGATGATCAGGGTGATCACATCACTAGCGTTCCAAATCAGGAGCGCTACATCCAAATAAAATATTGTCTACTAGGTCACTGGTGTCACACACTATATTATTATATAACACTTCAGACACTCTACTGAATTCCACATGTAGGCCTACACCAAATACTTATTAAGATTGGTGTTACATAGCACCAGTTTGGTTAGTAAGCCTAACCACATTCAGGCTGTTCCAGTAGGTGTGTAGGCGTGATGCTGCGCTAAGCTATCGAAGCGCGGATGAAGAATTAGCAGAATCACTTCCTGTTTGATAGTCCAGCCTGTGACTCTTGTCTTTTTTCTACTGATGACATCTCTGCGGCCTGTTTAAGCAGAAGTAAAAACACAGATAAGGCACGTCAGCACCACAGTGTGAGACGAGGCAGTGGGGGAAGTTGCTCAAAAAATGAACAGGAAGAAAGAGCTTTCATGAATTGATAAAAAGGAAAGAAATTGAAGTATTAAAAAAACTGTTTTAATGAAACTAGTGTGCAAACATGAGAGGAAATAAATAATATTAAACAATAAAATAAATTACAACTGAGACAGCATCTTAGCTCACAACAGGTGATTAACTGACCCACAATGAAAATTAAGTATTGGCATACAAGCTACTTAGAACGCCATAAAATCAGCGAAACTATTTGTGCAAAACAACACACCAGGAGTAAACATCTCAGAAACATATATTTACACGTCTGGGAGCCAGCACATCAGAATATGAGACGCTTCGGAAGACATTCTACACAAACAGCAAGGCCTCCATTCCCACCAAGACACAGCATTGCATGTGTTCATATTACATTTACTTAGAACACATACATTTAACGTTTAGGTTTGTTACTTTGGTTCAATTAGTAGAACAACGTGCCAACACCAAGATCATGGGTTTGATGAGCAGATATGCTCACAAGAATGAAGCTACTAAATTAATTATTGTAGATTTTTTAGTCCTTATCATACATCTTCCTGGACCCCCACGTCTGCCAATGACCCTCGAGAATTTGAAAAGTGACTGGTGAGCCGGTTCCAAACCAAGACACATTGCATGTGTTCATATTAAATTTACTTAAATTATTGAAGATTTTTTAGTCCTTATCATACATCTTCCTGGACCCCCACGTCTGACAAAGACCAGAGACTGGTACGCCGGTTCCCAACCCCCCTCTTTTTGGACGGGCCTTTGGATGGACCTCTGTGGATGGGCTGTTGGGTGGAGAGATCTTCGGAACCTCTCTCTGCTAGTGGAGAGGGGGCATTGGGTTTTGATAGGTGGGCCGAACCCGAGAAGGTGCACGAATGGCGGTCCCCTCCACTGGCCGAATCACGGATGGAGGCCGAACTAGAAGAGAGGTCGAAGGTCGAGGACAGGGAACTGGCGTCCATGCTTCCGCACGCACTCCACCTGCTCCCGCAGCTACTGTGGCCAGAGCTGCCGGAATCCTCAGGTAAGGAGGACAAGGACATCAGGGAATCCCCAAGTAGACACTTCCCCAGCTTTCCTGAAGGCAGAGCACAACGTTTACCCATTTTTTTCCCCAGAGGGAGAGTAAATACACAAACAATAAACAAATAAACAATACATTAAAAAAATGTATATTTGCTTGAACCCCCCCTGGATTCCCCCTCCCCCACCACCACCCCCACCACCTCCTTCCCCGCATTTCACTCGTGACCTCAGAACTCTTTCCGAGAAGAAAAGGGCAATCAAGCGCCAAAAAAAAAAAAACGCCTTCCCCTCAGAGACAAGACAGGATGTGTGTGTGTGTGTGTGTGTGTGTGTGTGTGTGTGTGTGTGTGTGTGTGTGTTGTTGTGATGATGGGTGAGGGTGTGAAGCATGGCTGAGAAGTTCCCTCACCTCCAGTAAGGTGTTCTTCCCTTGAAGCCAGCAAGTAGAGCTCAGTAGACTTCTCTTTCAGTCGACACTGTGGTTAACATGTTTAAGGGGGACAGAAAACTATGAAGGTAAGGTCACATATTGGTTATCATAACCACACTTTCAGTTTACATGAAGCTACTGGGAGGGGGGAGTATGTGAGTTTATTGCTGGTCTGACGCAATAGAATTGTGACAGAAACAGAAATGACTAAATAAACTAAAAATAATTGCTGAACGCTACACAATGACACATGACTAGCAGTCAGAAGGGGTAGTTAGAGGTGAGTGTGTGAGGAAGACGTGTACCTGCAGTTGCTTTAGTTTCCTCTTCAACTCCATTTGCTTAGCAACGACTGCACTAATAGTTTCCAACCTTGAATATAAACCAACAAGAAAGATGAGTAAATTAGCACAAAAGGCCTATATGTACAAAGACATATGTACAAATAAATTCTAAAGTAAAAGTTTGTAAACACTTACACACTGTTGTTACAGTTGAACTATACTATTCAAATTGAATTAAGTACATTGTACATTATTGTGACAATGTCTTAGCTCACAGTACTTTGTCATTTCATAATGGGGCAATGGGTTTGTATGGTTTGTAAGTACACATGTAACCACATCTGAATACCGCACCTTGAAACTTTACAGTTACTTATTTTCCAGGTTAACAACTTCTATTTTTTTTCTATGTATAGAAAGTTGTAGTCCTTGTTGGTCCAGTGTACAAGTATCTTTTTAATTAAAACTTCAAATTGTCTCTCAGAAAAAAAAACATCTAAGTTTCTATGTCTTGTTTTTTGCTGACTTAAACATCTCACCTTATGATGAGGCCAGAATGCAGAATTGTGTCAGTAATTTGCTGATGAAGAAATTCTGTCACACACACTCCATTTACCGAAACAAGGACATCCCCTGCGATGTGGAGACAAATAGGGACAAAGATGAACGCGACAGCAGATCTTGAGCAGATGGTGTAGATATCTGTTTTCATTCCAGTTCATAACAGATATTAAGAGATTATGAGGTTCAGAGACGTCAGGACACTCACCAGGGTTCATACCAGCCATCTCAGCTGGACTCTCTGGCATCACACAACTCACAGCAACTCTCAGGTCCTTCAGAGCACTGTCATTACACTTGATAGACAGACACAGAGAGAGTTAGTTAGCTAGCCAGCAGGGTCACAATAAACACACGTTGAACACACTTCAATGTATAGATTGAGAAACAACATATAAACGGATCTTACCATAATTTCAAACCCAAATGTTTCATTATTGTCCTTCTCCAATACAAAAGATCTATGGTACAATACAGAGAAAGAATGAGGAAATGACTCTCACAAAGATATATCATTCAGTTTGGCAAGTGCTTTGAAATATTTGTATACATTTGAAAGACATTTTCCTTACCGTAACGAGGCAGGAGAAGTCTCTGGCTGATCATCCTAAAAAAAGGAACAGGACATTTTCATCTTAATCTGAGTACAAAACATGTTTGCCATAAATGGAATTACCTTCTTGTTAGCTCTACAGAGACAGCTTTTAAACTCCTTGGTTTTTGAACACTAACTATTTAAAAGAGGATCTACAGTTGACCAAATCATACGTAGACAAGGGTTCAACAATAGGGAATTAGTCCGAAAAAGCCATCTTAGCACAAGCGCGTTTCCAAGGCTTACTTGCTCACACGGATTTACCTCCTTGATCAGATTTAGGACTCACCATCAAATCTTGACCTTGATTTGTTTTCAATTTGTGATCCCCATGGCTGGGGTGCTTGTGCTGTGAGGTCAGTTTGCCCCACAGGGTGTCTCGGACACTGTTACCCCTCCTGACCAGCTTCCTGAAGCTCCTACCAGGCTTTCTTGTCATCATTCTTCAGTGTGGACTGAGAGCAGCCTCAAGAACACTCTATGAGCAGGAGCCGTGTGTGGCCTGCCAGTTATGTGCGTCACAACGGATATTGCAAACAGCTTTCAAAGCCACAAAGTCTGGGTGTCTCTGTGTGTCTTTTATCTTTCCTGCCACATTTTCGTTTCTCTTTTTCTCTCTCTCTCTTGTTTTCTTTTCACCCTCAGTATGTACATTTATAATTTGACTGACATTGTTAAACTGACATCTGGTCACAAGCAAGTAAAACAACCCTTAAATCAATAGAGACCCTTTACAAGCAGAGCTTAAGACCAGAAACCTGTCAGCTATCATCACTGCCATATAACAGCAAATTATAACTTATTCAAATTTGACAGTTTCTTACAGTTTTTAGATGCCTGTCTCATTTTTTAAATATTACATGGGCTGGCACCTCCACCATTAAATGAGTTTATAAAGCTAAAGGATGGCAATGGCTTGGCAACTAGGGCAGTCACCAGGGGAGACTGTGTTATACATTATAGACACAGTACTTTTGGACAGACAGTCTTCTCAGTACGCGCCTCTAATTACTGGAATACCCTCTCTACTGATGTGAGGGAGTGCACCAGTATTTCAGTGTTCAAAAACAAACTTAATAAATTGATAAAAAATAACCAAACCTGCAACCATAATTAGTCCACTGCATTACTCACACCGTAACTTCTTTTTATGTCAAACACCTTGTCTTTCTGGTTTTTACAATTTGTTATCTTAACATGCACTGTTTTGTCAAACTGTATTTTTGTATTATTATTATTTCCTTTAATTATATAACTTTTGTATTATTCTTTCTTTCTTTTATTTTCATATCTCTCTGTCATGCCATGCCAAGGGTCGACGGAGGAAAACTAGCTAACACTGGTGCATTTACATTTTCTGGAAAAAGTTTATCAATGTACACTGTCCCTTTTCAAATAAACGCATAAATAAATAAAAAATTAAAAATAAAATAAAAACTACTCATCACTATAGTGTTTGGCCCTCTAAAGGAACCAATCAACTCCATGCTGGTTGTCTCCATGGTTGTGTTTTTCTATTTCAGATAGAACCTAAACTTTTGTGGTTTGTTGCTGAATGCAACGTGGTGTGTCTTTTTTTCTGTACTGTGACAAGCAATATTAACATACATAGTAAATGATTAACATTACTAAATATTTAATGATATTAAATTATTGTTTGACCAAAGTTGCTCCATGTATGTCTCATGGCCAACCATGGATCTGTAAATGTGTGGCTGTTCTAGCAAGAGTCCATGAGGAAGTGAAGGACATTTTTGGTCGAACTTTTGATGCAGGTTACACAATGACTCAAATTAGTAGCATTAACATTATCACTTACGTAAATGTGATGACATTGAAAGATCAGGAGCTATCAAAATTCAACAAGGGAGAGTACATGACAGGATGTACCCTGTCTCTGAAAAATCCACATGTCTCTCTTCCAAGGTAAATTAGCACAAAAAAAAATGTTTGTACATTTATTATATTAATTTATATACTTTATCTTATCTCTGAGCTTGGCGTGTGACAAAAGGCCCACTACCCACCGACAACATATAGTTTCTTTTTCAGTGGCCTGTGATATTTATTAGCCGCTAGGTGGCACTGCAGACGTTTGTTTATGAATTTTGGCATAGGCCTGTTTTTTGGGTGCTGTCTGGATGGATTTATGATTCCCGTGAGACCGATTGACGTCACCATCTGCTAGTATGAAATATGTCACTATGATTATTATGAGATAGATGATGATTAAACGAATAAAGACTAAGGCTACGGCACGGGTACATTTTCTTAGACTCTTATGCCCCCTCCCGTCAAGTTAAAACTTTCACACATACTAGAACAATAACAAACATATATTAAGTTATGTTTAGATAATTGTTGTAAACATTGACAACATTTGACAACATTTTAAATTACGCTGAAATAAAACTGCTTTAATCCGCATTGAACGGAAATTACCGAAAATTCTCCCTCCCATATAGAAACGTAATATCCGCTGCTGATTTAACTCATTCCGGCATCATTTCGTGGACATCCACACCTATACTCCACACACCAGTATTGTAAGTAGGCAAGATGCTCATTCTTTCTGAAACATAATAGAGTCTTTCTGCAATGTTTTATCGGTGGCTTAACGAGTATATGAATCAAATTGTATTTTAATTATAGTCTTCACTAGCCGATATCATTTTTTTTTTGGTTGAACCCGCTGACCGGCTATAACTGTTAGCCAGTCGATAGGCCTGTCGTAGGCTAAATGGTACCCAGAAGGCGTTTCCGAGGAGGGGCAGTGATTTCATCCCCGATCGGAGGTCTATTCTGCAAGTCATATACCCAGTCCATTATTGATAAAATATAAAACATTCGGCTGATGTAAGATCGTTTTCCTACTGTCGCAGGTTTAGGGGTGTGCCCGCATCATTAAAAAATTGCTCTAAATGCTTGTAGGCTAGGCTAGACAGAAAGCAAGTAAGCTAGCTAAATAACTTACGGAAGCGTAAGAAGAAATGGCGAATCAGTTTAATGTCAAAAAACCTAGAGGAAGACAAAATTGTCTGTAAAATGAGTTTCGAATAAATCAGTGTAATGCCATTGTTCTTCTCGGCGGAGTAATTGGTAATGTCTTGATTTGTGTGTTAGCTTATTGTTACATTGATTGGTCGAAACCAGTGCATCGCCTCTTCTCTTTCAGCGATTTCTGTGAAGAAAACGACCAGCAAACATGAGCACCGAACCCAATTTCCGACGGGCAAAACCAGGTAAAAATGTTTTAAGATTGCACCGCTGTATCTCCCGCAGGATTACTGAATCATTTATAAGGTTTCGCCCACTGAGGCCTTGAAGTACCTTAATCGTGCCTCCCTACATGGTCTTTACTTGCACATATGCCATGCCAATGGAAGTTATTATATTCTGGCATGCAATCATTTATTAGGTGCTACATATGTGCTACTGCATTGCCAATGCATGCAACACATTAGAATACGTGCTACAGTGAGGAACTTGATGTGATGAATATTGTGTAATGCTTTAATAACATGGTTGCTTCTCCCCTCCACTCAGGCAAAAAGATTTTTGACCATAGTCCCACAAATGGTAATTCTGGCCCAACGTCCCAGATCCCTGGTCTGTCTCAGAGTGCAGAGAACAACCAGGAGGAGAGGACCACAGGGAGGCGTGTGGGGATCTTTGATTCTGACTCTGACTATACTAAACTCGCCAAGGGAGGTGGCCATAAAGGTTTGTAATAGCCTATCTAGAACTGAGATAGAATACTTGTGCTTTATCTCTCTCTGTCTTTATACGTTTAGTCTATATTTTGGGGCGGGCTGTATTTCAGGTTTGCTCTCGCATGATGATGTAGAAGAGGTGGAACATGTGACCAATTCATCCTATAAGGCATCAGGGGATTGGTACTCTGGAAACACTGGGAACTCTGGGTCCAAGACCCCAACAAGGTAAGACTGTTTGTAAGTATGGGTCACTGGTTCAGTAGGAGGTAGCCAATTTTGGTAACGTCCATTTGATGAGGAACCTTTGACTCTTCACATTACCCAAATCTACGATTGAATACCATGCTGACGGGAATGAGGAACATTTTTTTAGTTGGTTTGTTAGTTAACTGTTACAGTTGAAAGTGAGGGGGGTACAACTGAACAGCGTTCAAGGGCTGTTTGACAGAATGGTTGCCCTGTACTGCATGTTTCTAGTAGTCTAATAGGACAGAAAATGAATGTCAACATTCGGAAAGGTCTTGCAGGTCTTGGTCAGAACTCATTTCAACAGGACTTAGTGGGGTTTAAAAGGAGACGGTCCATATAAATATTGAAATAAATTAGAGAACTAAAAGTTTCATTTTTGAAACACCTTGCTTTTGAGATGGATTGAATTCTACATCTTAGCTACTACTCTGTTGTTCCTTTACCCCCCCCTATGGGGCTACCGTCTGCTCCCTGTGACAGCTAGCTCTGAGGTGTATATCAAAAGGATTGCCTTCACTGTAACTCTGCTTCCATCTTATGATTGACGAATGCGATTGAGGGGAAAAAAGGTCACTGTGAACGGATGGCTACACAAACAAACTCCTCCAGTGAACTGTGGATGGTGCGTTCCGATCGGCTCCTGTTCCGGGTGTGTGAATCACCATGGTCTTGTGCTTTCAGCCAAACGTCTTCAGCTGACAGCGAGTCCTCCAACGGAGGCCGCAAGAGTCCGTCCAAAGGGGCGGCACGGCCTCTAGCTCCCTTTGGCACCGATGACATTTCCCCCTTCGACCAGGAAAATGATGCCTTTACCGCTGGTAAAGACAAGGTGAATGAATGGATCAGACCTACCAGTGGCATTGCGCCATTATATATCTGACACATCTGATTTATTTTTTATCACCCATTCAGTCAGCATCTGTCAGCATGTCATCCCTCTTTCACTCAGTAAAGTGAACTCATTCATTCACCCATTCATTACATTCATTTTTTTGGGCTATTTTTTTTTTGTTTTGTCTTCCCGCTTTTTCAAATAGTTTTTCTTGTTAACCACGGTTTTCCTTGGCATAACAAAACAGACTGTTGATGCAGCTGAAGTGTGAATGCACAGGATTGCAGCTGAAGGAATCATTTCCAAAGCAGGCTTATATTACCAGAGAGTTGAGGTGTGCATTTGCTCATTTTGTAACCCGTGGCAACGGCAGTCTTTAACAGCTAAATTAGTGGCTACTAAAACAGGTGATTAAATATCAATGCCATCCCTCTGCCCCCAAAACGGTTATACAGATTTTACAGACTTATAGAAGGACAGAAGTATATACTATAGCAGTTGAACACTATAAACTATATTACAGCTGTACTATTCATCCAAGTATCCACTGGTATAGATTGCATAATGCTCTTCTGCTTACAGGAAGAGCTAGGGCCTTATAATTGCACTGATTACACAGATACTGGCAGCAGTAAACCTTCTGAAGGGTCCAGGCTCCGGGCTCTGTAAAGCTCTTTGAGACAATTGTATTGTTATGGCATTATATAAATACAATTGAATTTAATTGAAGTGCCTCAGGACATGGCTGCATTTGGCTATTTTTGTCTACTTGCTGCAGAAAATAGTCTGCTTCCAGGTTTATTTCTTTTTTTGTTGTTGTTGGTTTTTTACTCTTTTGAAGGGAAGTGTCATACTGTGGTTATACTTGCGCTTTGCTTTTGGTGCCTAAATTGTAAGTACATATTTGGATACATCTCTGTTGATTGAAAGAAATCAGTGGTCTTCTTTTTTTATTCTTTTTTTTTATAATTACCTTCCTTTCACTTTATGCTTTGCTCACCATGCCATTTTCCCTTCTTAAGAGTCATTTTTCAGTTATGATTTGCCACAAACCAACTTCAGCTCTCTTTCTTCCCGGTTTTGAAATATAATTGATATGTTTGCTTTTATTGTGTGATTCTGTTATTCTTTAATTTATAAAATTTGTGCCGGATATGTATTGTTCTATTAGAGTGCCGATATTCATAGGATACAGTTCACACAACCAAAGGGCTCCCACCCCCAATACACACACAAACCAGCGTTATTATAGTTTTGAATTTAAGGAATTGACTTGCTTTTAGTTTTTAGTTTAGTTCCGTGGTTTTGACAATTGTCATTTTTGGTTAACAAAATATTTTTTCCCTGCTAGTTTTAGTCTTTGTTTTCTTTAACAAGAATAACCCTGCCACACACTCGCACACTAACACACTCCTCATATCGGCCAAATTAACACTATATTTTAAAACAGGGAGCGAATTTCTGCTTTCACAATAGTCACAACAAGCAGGTCCATGTTAATGGCCCATGTTTTGAGGCAATCATGAAAGAACAGGCTGTTCAGTCACCGTGCTCATCCTTAATTGTTCTATTGTTTTCCTGGAAAAGGTGGACCATGCCGCAGGTCAGATGGAGAAGCTGGACCTGAAGGGTGGCAAGGAAGCTGGGAAGTACAAAAAAATGTGAGTCCCAATATATTCCGTTTCAAACACCCTTATTTTCTCTGATGGCTAGCTCTCAGATGGCTACTTCCCTATATGTTAAAATGCAGTTAATCAGCAAGTCTCACTTAAAGGTAACCCAACCCCTTTGCCCACAGATCACATGACAAGAAGACCGCGAAAGACTGCACAAGCATGTCTAAGCTTCTGAGCTTTGGGTACATGGAGGACGAGACTGTGGACGACGATGCGTCCAGTAAGACTTTCAGTAATTAAACTCTAGATCAGTGGTTCTTAACCTTATTTGAGGTACTGAACCCTGCAAGCGTCATTAGTGCATTCACTGAACCCTTCGTAATTGGAAAAATAAAATATGATTTCTTCAAAACATATGTATATATATATATAAACGGCCCAACATTGCTAGTGTGAACTGGGCTATACTGTGTGTGTCTTGACCCCTGCCGAACCCCTGAAAGTGACTCAACGAACCCCTGGGGTTCGATCGAACCCAGGTTAAGAACCACTGCTCTAGATGACCTGGGAATAACTCTCAAATAGGCTTTCCTCCTAGTTTTGTAAACCCACTTTAAGATATCACTCATTGCCTCAATAGCATGATATTATTTTTTTTAATGTGGGGTACCCTAGTCTCACCAAGGTCACTTGCTGTGTGTGTGTGTGTGTGTGTGTGTGTGTGTGTGTGTGTGTGTGTGTGTGTGTGTGTGTGTGTGTGTGTGTGTGTGTGTGTGTGTGTGTGTGTGTGTGTGTGTGTGTGTGTGTGTGTGTGTGTGTGTGTGTGTGTGTGTGTGTGTGTGTGTGTGTGTGTGTCCACAAGAAGGGATGTGTGTGTGTGTGTGTGTGTGTGTGTGTGTGTGTGTGTGTCCACAAGAAGGGACTTTCTGCTGACTTTCCTCTTCTCGTTGGCAGGTATGACATCCGAGAGGACCAGCACCATGGCCCCAGAAGATGATCTCGAGTGAGAGGGAGGCGGTCTGGAGGTGCGAGTGCAAAGGGCATCCCTCCAGGCTGTTCCTTCACTTGTACCTATCCCCGTTACATGTCTTTGTTCTCTAACGATCTCTTTTTAATCTCTGGTAATATGCTAAACTCATACGTTTTTTCTGTTAACGAGTAATTATGTTATTGTACATGGATGCCAAGTGGTACAAAGTCCGTTGGTACTAAATTATTTTTGTTGTGACTGCAAAGGAGGCTAAATGTAGTGGATAGGCTCGGCCTGCGAAAAATAATGCTTGGTGCAAGGTTGTGTTATTTTTTATTTGTTTTCTCTCAGGCACTGGTTTTAGTTAAGGTCACAAGGGCTCCGTTTTTATGTGTGAGCTCATTGTGAATGATTCACCACCCACCCATCAAGGTAGCTCCCTGCCAAATAGCAGCAGTGAATCCTTCTGTGAGTTTACATGTTCTTATTTATGCAGTTAAGATCATTGTCATTGGTAACCACATCAGATCCAGTGCTAGACATACTTCTGGATCAAAGATCACGTTTAAAACATAGAAAGTAGATAAGTATAAGAACACATGTAAGAGTGATAGTCTCAGAATCCACCGGTAACTATACTACACGTTTACTTGCTAATTTTGAGTGCCATCAGAATAGCCCCATCGTTGTTTGTCTGTCTCAGAATTGAAATGGGTCACTTTGGAATGACATCTCTGAAGAAGCTTTAGCTTGAAGATGCATGATGTGATACGACTGAGTAGCTCTCACTACAGTCCTGTGATTACTGGGAGACGGTTTTACAACACTAATGTGAGTCACTCGTGGTGCACAGAAGTCTCTGTTTTCAGTGTGTGTTATTGTACTCTATACTTTTCTGACTGTCACTTGCTATTCTTGAATCGTATGTAAAGCTGTTTCATGGTACACACGAGGAGCTAAACAGGCTCCAGGTCTTTCTTCCTCCTCCTCTGTTGCCATACCTTTTCACATAGGCCCTGCCAAGTGAGTTGAGAGTGAGTGTACGGTGATGTGTTTGTTCGCTTTTGTGCTCGGTTGCAGACAAAGTCGTCCACACTGAAACTGGTTTGAGTCTGTAAAGGCCAAACAATGGTGGCATGATCTCGGCTCCTGAAAAAGCCTTGCATTAAGTTTTGTCTGTTTTTTTTTTTTTTTTTTTCAACTGACCAGTTAACACTTGCTGTTGGTTTTGAAACAAAGATCAATGAAGATGTCTGCATGTGCTTGTGTTGTCCTTGGTCTTCTGTGGTGGTTGTGTTCCTCTCTTAATACATGCTGGAAGGGATCCGAATAATCCAGTTTCCAGGTTCTCAAAGATCAGAATTTGCCAGCTTAGAATCTCCATATTTTACATTTCCCCACTAAAAAATGATGAGCCCTAAATTGTTGAATAGATGCCTAATGAAGTACCTGTGATGGTATATCCCTGTACTAGTCTCATTTTAAAAGCACCTGAACCCGTAAGGTAAATGTTCTCTGATAGCCTTTTAAATGGATGGAAAGTGGGTTTCACAAACAGAATGGTACAATCTCAAAGGTATCTAAGTTTAAAGGTAGTTCTTCTTAAATCCTCAACCTTGCAGTGGAAATTTGGAATACAATATCATTCATTCTGGTCATATCACGAGGGTACACACTAAAGTAGTGATTCACCCATGCTCATTGCCCGGGAGCCATCTACTGGAGGGACTCAACATTACACCACTGACGAGTGGTGGAATACACACCGTCCGTAGCCTACATGCAGGCTGGATGAGAAACTTCCATTGGAATTAGCACAGCCTGTTACCTTTACTGAAGAAACCCTCCTTGTAGTCGACTGTCAGGCCCTATTTAAAACTAATGCTCAAACCTTAAATCAGGGGTTTTCAACCGGGGCCCTGCGACATGAGCCCATAGACATATACACATACATATAAAGCCTATGTTGATCTGTTCACCATTGATTAAAAAAATATGTATATATAAATTCGCTTCGATAATTAAACACATTTCCAGATTACTCTTGAATATCGTGAACATTGAAACTGGCTTCACCGATGAAAAAGAATAAACATTGAAAAAAGATCTTATAAAGTTTTTAAAAAGGATATTTTAACTAGGTCCGCCAGAGTATGGGCTCGGAGTTGACAAGAGAGGGCTGTTAACTTGGCATTGTGAAGTTTATCCTGAATTATTGAAAAAAAAATGCTTGCTGAAATAAAACCTATTAAAACATCATAAAAAATATCTAAAATAAGAAAAATATGTCTAACAAAATATAAAGGAGATTCACGTTGACAGAATGTAGCCTTGCACCTCTCCATTCCAGTCTATGGTAGCCTGTGCAATGATAATGCATTGCGTCCGTAACGTCACGCCATACGCATATTTTGAAGATGACAATCATCTGCAGTTAACAGATTGCCACGACAGAGGGACAGGCTACCACGAAAGAGGGGCAAGGACACTCTCCCAACAAAGCTACACCTTCACAGGATACAGGGAAACAAAGTCGAAAAAGAAAATACAATGAGGAATACCTCAAATACGGATTTACAGTGACGACAAACAGAGCAGGAGAGAAGGTACTAGGCTACTGTGTTTCGTGTGTTCAATATTACTGTCAAATGAAGCCGTCGAAACTATTGAGGCATATGAAGATGCATCACGTTTTCTTGAATGCCAAGCTTTTTGCGTTCATGCAACAGATGTTGCGTGATTTTCAAATGACTTAAGTTATGGAGAAGTTGCCAGACAGAATATTCAGAGCTAGCTGCAAAAGCAATAAGGTGTCTTTTGCCCTTTCCAACTACCAACCTGTGTGTGAGCCGTTTTTCTACACTAGCGTACTTTAAGAATAAGTGCAGTGCAAGGCTTGACCCAGAGAATGATAAGAGACTCGTTGTCTACCATTTCGCCACGAATAGACAGGCTGTGTGGACTTCATCGTGCCCACTGCCCAGATATCACACTGACAGGTCTCTCAAAGGCACGCACACAAGCACTCTCGCGTAGGCACATCAGTGTCAGAGTGGTGGTCCCTGGGACAAACCGGTTGAAAACCCCTGCCTTAAATTATCTGAAATCTACAAGGCATGTAGATGATTCTAAATAGCTGGGTTTTACCATTTAGTTTTACAGTTATAATTAGGTGACCTTCAATGAAATGATGCCACTGCTTTGGGAAACACAAATAAATGTTGTGTTTGTAGGCCTTTAAATCAAAATTTAAGCAACTTAACCATACCCTTTGTATTGGGTCGTGGGGATGTTAAGGCCCTTTTGAAGTGGTCCAACATGCCATTGCCATGACATTATTCTACTTCTTCCCAAGTAAAAAAGCTATTCTACATCTTCCCAAGTAAAAAATACTATTCATGACAAACTGAACACGAGAGCAGTAACAATGGCTGATTTTTAAAAAAATTGCTGTGAAATCACCTCTGAAAAACTAATGTTCAAAAGATGCCATGGTAGTCAAAAATCCATGCTGAACATTTGTGCAAAATACTTTTGACATCTTAACTTTGTACTCATTGCTCTTGGTGACTGATAAGAAATGAAGGCACTCAGCAATTGTATTTAGTGTATTTTTTTTTATGTTCACCACGGTAAAGGTATACCTTCCGATTAGAGCCTGATATGTCTCTGGTTTGATGTTCTTTGCTCTTTGTACTGATTTTTGTGATTTTTAACTGAACTGGGCTTAACGTCGTCCACTGACTGTCTCAAAAGTCCATTGATTATCCTGATAGCCTAGGAGCCAGAGTTTTGACTGCTTTTTTCCCCCAAAAAGAAGTTTGTCGTTTGTCAGTGTTGGTATACCAATACAAAGTATACACTCACTGTCTGTCTGTCTGTCTCTACCTCTGTCTGCCTGACCCTCCCTCTCCCCCTCTCCCTCCGTCTGTCTCTTTCTCCCTCTGTCTGTCTGTCTGTCTGGCTCTCTTTTCCTCACACTCACACACTCTCACACACACACAGTATGCTGTTCTGTCTGTAGGTTCCGTAGCTTTACTGTGCAGTACTTAAGACTGTTTAAGTCTTTTCCTCGGTTTGTCTGTCTGTCGCTCTCCCCCCTCTCCCTCTCCCTCTCCCTCCCTGTCTGTCTGTCTGTCTGTCTGTCTGTCTGTCTGTCTGTTTCTCTCGCTCTCTATCCCTCATATTCACACTCAGACACACAGACACACACACACACTCCAGGCTATTTGAGCTACAGGCTACTCTAAGGGAATGTGACATCTGAGGCCAGTGCCAGGGACAAGGCCCCAAACCTGGCCCTCCGTCAGCCCTCCGCCTTTCAGCCACAGAATCCACAGAATAGGTGACTGGCTGGCAGACATGCTTTCCAGTACTGGTAAAGATAGTTTAGTTCTTTCTCTCTTCTCTCCCCATCAAAGGTTCAGGGAAGAATTATGTCAATAGTGCTTACCAAAATACAAAGTTATTATTCAAATGTATTTCCAAATGAAATTTAAAAAATGGTGAGGCTGAATAAGGATATTAACCCACACCTTACCTAACTGATCCTACCAGTGACAGGTGTTTATGTTTTGACAACAGCGATTAAACGATTAAAGTCTCGAGGAACACTATGTTCCAGCTCTTTTTTGTTTGATTAGTGGCCATGAATATATGCCATGCTGAAAGTAAACAAGTTTTCTGTCTGATAACGGACTCACACATATTAAAGCTACACTATTATCAGTGGATCTGGCATAGGATAGGCTAAGTGACTAAGTGAAGAGACATTTTAAATCTTTCTAGAGACTTCTCTCTTCTCTGGTATGATATTGCAGCCATTGCAACAGAATATTTTCTGTCTGATAACGGACTCACACATATCAAGGCTGCACTATAATCAGTGGATCTGGTATAGGATAAGCTAAGTGACTGGCAGGCAGACACGAGGTGTAAAAAAAACCCACCATATCAGTTCACCCCGAAAGTGATGAAGTTGTAGCGAAAACAACCTCTTAAAATCTTCAAACTCAATCAGAGTCAAAAGACCGAATGGGATGAACTCAAGTTTTATTCAATCTTGCAGACATTTCGTTAAAATTGACAGTGGTGGTCCATGGAGCAGCTATATCAAAAACCAAGCACACTCACTATTAAAAGGGTACATTGCGTCACTATGCTTTTCCAATCAAAAGCCTAAACGTATCCAAATTATACCAACCAGGATATTCTGCTCACTAAATGCCAAAACATCTTTCAAGATGCTGAGCCACTCTGTCTTTATCAGTAGTTTTACCCCTCCTGGTTATAATGTCATGGCTCTTTAGTCGGAACTTTTACCTGCTCTCTGATGAATTCTACATCCCCTGATGCATAAACCTTTGAATTCATACGTGTCTGTCTCTGTAAGCCTGCACCTGTGGAAACTGTATGATCTTGTTTTGAGAAATTAGGCCTCTCTGTTTGGCTTGACCTTCATCTCTAGACACAGGCCTCTCTGCCTGGTAATTAGGCCTCTCTGCACGTAGGCCTCGAAGACTGACCTTGGTCTGTGCACACGGGCTTTTCTGATTGACCTAACAAAACATCCACTTCTACACACCGGCCTTATGACACTTTGTTGTTGCCAAACTGCTTCATGTTCACCACACCACTGTATTATAACCATGATTCTCAACCAAACCTCCATAAATAATCACTAAATACCATAAGGAGTGGGTGTCTCATAAAGTACTATTGCAACTACTACTTCTATTATTCAAAACATTTCCCTTTTAAATCTTTCTAGAGACTTCTCTTCTCTCTGGTATGGCATTGCAGCAAATAATATACTGAATATATTCCATGCTGAAAGTAAACAAGTTTTCTGTCTGATAACGGACTACACTATTAGCTACACTATTATCAGTGGATCTGGCATAGGATAGGCTAAGTGACTAAGTGAAGAGAACTTTTAAATCTTTCTAGAGACTTCTCCCTTCTCTGGTATGATATTGCAGCCATTGCAACAGAATATTTTCTGTCTGATAACGGACTCACACATATCAAGGCTACACTATAATCAGTGGATCTGGTATAGGATAAGCTAAGTGACTGGCAGGCAGTCAAACCTCCTGGTACTGGTAAAGTTAATGTTGTTCAAAATTATTTAACCTTAAAAATGTTTAACATAATGAGTAACTGAGGCATATAAAAGAGGGTGTCTCAGGAGTGAGACTAACAACCTTCTTGAACTACTACTACTACTGCAAGTACTACTACTGCTACTACACAACTACTGTGTGTCAGAGAAGGATTGATGTTAAAGATGAGGGCTGTCATTACACTGCTGGTGCTGCTGCTCTCCATGTGTGGATCTCAGACTCGGAGCATCCATACTGTAGTTCACAAAGCCAGAGCACTGGAGCTACTGCTGCTCCTCCTGCTGTTCTTGCTGCCACTGCTGCCACCGCTGCCACTGCTGCCACTGCTGCCACTGCTGCCACCGCAGCCACTCCTGCCAGCGCTGCCAGACTGGTGGCCAGAGAGACTAAAGTGGAGGCTCTGGAAAGGGTGAATTTAGCCACTGCTGCTCCTCCTGCTGTTCTTGCTGCCACAGCTGCCACTCAGGGATTAAAGCAAAAGAAAATCATCTGACTGAAAATAAATGACTTTGGGTCGTGGCTGCATACCTCGATATTTGAACTTCATATTATCACTTACTAGTTCAAAGCTAGGGCATAAAACCAATATTTTTTGCAAGACTTCACCATTCTTGTTAATGGGCTATAAATGACAAAACGATTTGCTGAAATCCAGGGGCATTTAGCAAAAAATTAGCCTGAATACCAGCCCGAACCCCGCCCACAAAATAATTTGGTCGGGAAGTTCGGTCTGGCTCTGCGGTCGTTGGGGAGACATTTTTCCTGGTAGAAAACAGTACAGTCAATCAAAGTGACTGGGCGGGCTTTATACGATGATCGACAGATGATGAACAGTAACGTAATCAACCACGTCACCAAATTCGTGTTCAACAAACATGGCTGCCGCTGGAGAGCTAATTTCTGTAGATTCTGCCATTGAGCCGGTCGGAATTCGGAATTCAGGAGATAGACACAGACAGGACAGGAGATAGACACAGACTGGAAATAAACATGCAGACAGGAGATACACACGCAGGTACATATGTGTACAGCGTGCAGATTTGGAGTGGAGCGCTGGTGGCGCAGTGGTAGTGTCCACGCTCCAAACCACCAAAGTCACCGGTTCAAACCTCAGCACAGGAGAGAAGGTGTAGAGGACCTGGTGGACTCAGAGGCCCTGAAGCAGGTGGTACATCAGGATGGATTGCAAAGAGAAATACATGGGGGGCCTTACTTGGCCCCCCGAAACAATCTCGCAGAAAAGCAGAAGGTTATAGACTTTTTTCAGTGGGCCAACTTTTGGGAACCCACGAACAGTGAGCTGTATGTATACACCAGAACCAGAAGTGTTTTGTGTCAAGTTGGCCCACTGAAAAAAAGTCTATAACCCCCTACTTTTCTACTAGATTGTTTCAGGGGGCCAAGTAAGGCCCCCCATGTCTTTCTCTTTGCAATCCATCCTGACATCCCACCTGCCTCTCCACTTTCCTGTGCTGAGGTTTGAACCAATGACCTTGGTGGTGTGGAGTGTGGACACTACCACTGCACCACCAGCGCTCCATTCCAAAGCTGCACGCTGGACCGATGTGTACCTCCTGTCTGCGTGTTTCTCTCCTGTCTGTGTCTATCTCCTGTCTGTGTCTATCTCCTGTCCTGTCTGTGTCTATCTCCGGTCCTGTCTGTGTCTATCTCCTGTCTGTGTCTATCTCCTGTCCTGTCTGTGTCTATCTCCTGTCTGTGTCTATCTCCTGTCTGTGTCTATCTTCTGTCCTGTCTGTGTCTATCTCCGGTCCTGTCTGTGTCTATCTCCTGTCTGTGTCTATCTCCTGTCTGTGTCTATCTCCTGTCCTGTCTGTGTCTATCTCCTGTCTGTGTCTATCTCCTGTCCTGTCTGTGTCTATCTCCGGTCCTGTCTGTGTCTATCTCCTGTCTGTGTCTATCTCCTGTCCTGTCTGTGTCTATCTCCTGTCTGTCCCAAATGACGGCTAAGTCCTGACATCAGCGTCATAGTCAAAATCCCACAAAGTCAATCAGGGGCTGGGGGGTTCAGTGCCTGGATTTGTAATGCAACTGGCTATATCTGTTCAGGTTCAAAGCGAAGGCTTCACCTGTGAGTGAGTGTGTGTGTGTGTGTGTGTGTGTGTCTGTTCAAGGCAGTGTTTTTTCATAATTTTCAGGTTTGTGTTACAATAATGGAGTTAGCCTTGAATGAATGTTGTTGCCATAGTGGAGAGGGTCGCCTTGTGTTTACCAGGAGGGGACTTTGAACCCTCAGAGACAACAGTCCCATGGATCTCTAAGCCTTAGACTTAACCCCACATCCATCCTGGTATATACTTTTGATGTACATGCCAAGCTGATCTTGAACATGTTTTAAATTGGTAAATTGTCATATAAAGATGCTGTATTGAACATGAACTGGGTCTGAAGATGTATATGTGACACGTCATATCTTCCCACCTAGACTGGGGTTTGAAAACATGCTGACATTTGCTCATTGGGTTTTAAGACCAACACCTTATCCCCACATCCATGATATCTACTGCTACTCAGCCTGCTAATATGATTTGGAACAATCTTGGATTGAAAGTGAACTGAAAGTTCATCACATCTACTTTGAACCCACGTGGACAGGTCACACAGCTAGTGATAGGGCTTTATTGTTGAGAGGATGTGGTTCAAGTTAATTAATTATAAACAGCAATCTTTTAACAGGTGTGGGATTCGAACCCACAATGACACACGTCCATTGGAGCTTAAGTCCAATGCCTTAACCACACGACCATCCTGGTTCTGAAAGCACTTGGTGATTAACCATTTACTTTTTACCTGGAGAAGTTAAACGTTTGGACATGGAATCTGTGCAGGGTTCTACCCAACATTTTATAAATGAGGGCCCTAGTCTCCGCTTTGGGATGCTGCTGTGGTCTCTCCACTTGATCTATCGACACACACACACACACACACACACACACACACACACACACACACACACACACACACACACACACACACACACACACACACACACACACTCACACTCTCTCTCTACTGTGGGATGCTGATGAAGTCTCTCCACCTGATGTACTTGTAGAAACCCTCTGCCTACACCTACCCACCCCACCACACTGTCATGCATTAACTCCACTTCACTCATGAAACATCTACATACTCTCTGCTAGCCTATTTTAATTATGTAAATAATTGCCACCATGGACATATAGTTTTCTGTGTCATTTTTACCCTTGTAATAGTAAACTTGCAAGCGCTCTGCCTACCAACTTAGCTGTTCTTCAATAAAGCACTATGTGAATAAAACTGAATTTAATGGAATCATTTTAAGCAATGGGTATTTAACGCTGGAGCCTGAAGGCCAGAGATGTCCTTCATGAGGGATGAACTCCCTAAGTGTTCTTGAGTGAGTGGTCTGATTCAGCCTGGACTAGGGCGCCCTCTGCTGGTCACATTTTGCAAGTGTTCTAGAGTGAGTGGTCTGAGTCAGCCTGGACTAGGGCGCCCTCTGCTGGTCACATCCTGCAAGTGTTCTTGAGTGAGTGGTCTGAGTCAGCCTGGACTAGGGCGCCCTCTGCTGGTCACATCCTGCAAGTGTTCTTGAGTGAGTGGTCTGAGTCAGCCTGGACTAGGGTGCCCTCTGCTGGTCACATCCTGGAAGTGTTCTTGAGTGAGTGGTCTGAGTCAGCCTGGACTAGGGCGCCCTCTGCTGGTCACATCCTGCAAGTGATCATGTAGGCAATGGCATGTTTTCCGTAGCCACAGCATAGCGATCATTTTCGAAACAAAAAATGATTAAGACCTACTAAAGAGCAGTATGGGGCAGGAGATACTGAGTGGATTCGCTACCCTGTCCATTGAAAGCATCCGGGCCAGGGAGTTGAACTTTTCTGAAATTGTTGATAATTTTGCTCAACGCAAGGCTCGTAGGATGCCATTCTAAACGTCATGCATGTTTTTTAATACACCTACTGCTGCAACTGCAGCTACTGCTGCCACCGCTGCCACCGCTGCCACCGCAGCCACCGCAGCCACCGCTGCAACTGCAGCTACTGCTGCCACCGCTGCCACCGCTGCCACGGCTGCAACTGCTGCCACCGCTGCCACGGCTGCAACTGCTGCCACCGCTGCCACGGCTGCAACTGCTGCCACCGCAGCTACTGCTGCCACGGCTGCAACTGCTGCCACTGCTGCCACTGCGGCTACCGCAGCCACAGCAGCCACAGCAGCCACAGCAGCCACTGCAGCCATTTGAAACTGAAGTGATGAATCTGAAGAAGGAAGCTGCAGCACAGACAGCTGTTGGCAGAGTATGATACCGATGGGGCTCGCAACTTTCTCTCCAGCAGATGGAGGCGAGAGATGTAGTGAACATGGGACTCCTTGCAGGCTACGGCCTCTGGGAGAGTTCCACTGCTCAAAACACCTTCAGTGGCTTGTTGCCTTTTTTCTCTTTGAAGGGAACACACTGCTGACCTACTCATGTTGCCAAATGATAAATAATATGCTTCATGACAATGCTCAAATAAAGAACATTTATATTGTAATCCTTCTGTGTCATCATTGGAAATATTGAGCAATGCTTTATTAACACAGATTAATCTCCATTATGTTTTTTCTATCTCTCTCTTTTTGTGACTTTTTGTGAAGTAGATCCTCACTAGCATTCACAGAATGAATAGATGTGATTCTTTTGAAGACTAAGATGAAAGGGTGATATGAGGACATGAGGCACTACCTGCCCTAGATGATGGGTGACAGGTTTGCACTTTGCCACAACACTGATAACTAATAACCAGATATGACTCGTCTCTATAAATAATCACTAAATAACGTATAAAAAGAGGGTGTTCACAGACTCATTCTCATAAAGTACTACAGCAACTGCTACTACTATTACTACCTACCAATTCTAAACATTTTCTTTTTAAGTCTATAAGACTTCCCTCCTCTCTGGTATGACCTTGCAGCCTCAGATGAACCGAATATGAAGACTCACCCGTCCTACATTATGGGTGACAGGCTTGTATTTTCCCACACCACTGATAACCAGATACAATAATAGGAACTTGATGTCCACTAGGTGGCACTGTGGAGAAGTCCTCTGACAAGATTTAAAGGAGAGAGAGAAAAAAATGGTTTCTGTGTTTGTTTGGTTTCTTTTTGTATATACTTTTTTATACATTTTCATTTTGTATAGACTGGTATGGTAGTGCGCCTACGCCACAGGGTGGACTGGCCATATGGCATACTGGACACTCTCCCGGTGGGGCGTTTGTGCAGACAGAATCCATCTTGAATTTTATCTTTTTTATTAACTTAATTTTGGACTGGCCCATAAGTAGATAGAGCGCCCCATTGTGGTTGTTTCTTAAACTGACACTGGCTGGCCCAATCACAGCTTACCTAACCACCCCAGTGTCTCAGTCTTAACCATTCAATAATTAATAAAGTGTTATTTAAATGATGCAGCTTTTTAAGAAAGGTGCTTTCTGCACATCAAAGAATCCAAAAATTCCAGACCTGGTATGTTAATACTCAGTTATCTCTCACCTGATGTCTTCATAAAATGAATGACCTAATGGGAACATTAAACATCTTAGATCTTATGCTTGTATTGTCCAATTAATTACGGCAAAGCTTTGGGTTTTTGTTTGCTTTGTGTTTTGGCCCTGTTGTATTGAGGTCTTCGAAGTCATGACATTGTATTGAAATTCCAAACCTGGGGTGGAAAAACTATGTGTCTCTCCACAGCTATGCTGTGCAGTTTGTGTCATGCTTTTGTGTGTTTGTGTTAAGCCCTAGATTTTATCTTGAGCTTAATATTTATTATTATATGACTGTTGTTCATTTCAATTTTACATTGCAGCCTGTCGAAATGAGTTGTACCAATATATTTTGTGACATTTTGGAACATTTATAATCATTCCACACAGAATGAATGTGTGTACCAGAACATTTATTAGACAGGACACGTAGGCTGTAGAGCTTTACACAGGTGTACGTATAAATCAAATCAGACAGTTAGGTTCTAAGAACCTTAGAATAGGTTCTCAGAAGAACTACATTCTCTCATGGTTAATTCAACAGGAACAGGAAGTGCTCTAAATAAGAGACAGCAGCAGTGGGAGGGGAAGCACACACTCTAACAGGCGTAATGTTTACCTCGTGTTAATATTGCATCATGTCCAAAAAGCATCTTGCCTTTTTCCAACTCCATCAGAATGTGAAGACCCAGTTGGTCACTGATGCCAACGCAAGCAGACAAGGCACCATCCTTCATTTTCAGAATAAAGTTCTCTCTCTCTTTCTCTTTCTCTCTCTCTCTCTGTCACCCCTCTCCACTCCTGTTTCCACTTTCACTGAGTATCACTGTATCAAAGACAGCTTCTTCAAACCAGTTTTCCCTCAAAGACAGAAAGACAAGAAGCAGCCTACAGCATTGCAGTTGCCCATCTATTAAAGCTTACAGATTCTCAGTAGCTAAAGTGCCCTGATGCAGTATCTACAGTTTCTGTTCCACCCACAATGGGCCTATTTGGTTGTATTTATTCACCAAAAGTTAACAACATATTTTGAAGCCTGTCACTAAAACCAGAGTCAGAAGAACCTACTTAAAGTTCTGTATATACACAATGGTTCTTAATATCACGCTGTTATAAATTCATTAAACATGAAACCTATAAACCCAATATAAATTTAACAAAGCTTGAATTGGCAAACAAAATATAACTATTATATATTATATAAGCATATGAGGGCTTCAAAATCAGTATTATACTGAGATATATTATTAGCCATACAGTGAACTTCAAATAATTTGTTATACCATTTAGCACGAGTATTTCTTTTTAAGAGGAGTTACTGTGCAATTATTATTATGTGCATTATTGAAGCTTGTTGTGGACTAGTCTCAATGGACTAGTGTATGATGGTGGTGGAGGGGTGGCGGTTATCATTTTGAGGACAGTCTGACCGCTGGCTCAAATGATGCAATCCATGATGTGGATTTGCAGGGAGTCGAGATCAGGAAGGATTTCTCTACACTTTGGACAGGCATGTTCCGGAATGTTCATTTCCACTCCTATGAGTCATAAAACACAGGGAAACAAGTGGAAGAAAGTAAGCAGCAAGTCTTGCATCACACAACATAAAATGTCACCTCTATAATAAAAACCAATAAACCTTTTCTTAAAGCTGTACCTCTGGCACCACCTTGTGGTGTGGCTCCACGCGGCACGTGTCTTCGCTGCATCTCCCCCAGTGATTGCCTGCAACAAGCACAGCTCATCAGTGGACTCTTCTTTGTTGTAACAATGCTTCTTGGCAATACATCTTATACCATTGGAAAGCCTGTTTATTTCCCTTTTAAATGGTGCCACATTTGTAAGGAACATGCATTTGGGGGATGAGCAGCTGAGCTGAGTATGTGGGTAACGCCCATGACAAATTTGCCAAAATTGCTAATTGCTAAACAGTTTATTCTATGGTAGGTATTCACTCTTGTTTTGAGTTGTTTGGTGGATTGGATGATTGAACTCTCAATCAGTAATTCATTGAGTCATTTCAAAACTATTAGTTGCTTTTCAATGTGTGTAAATGAGTCTGCCCCAACTGCAGCTGCTTAAAGATAAGCTCATATAATATTCCATACATACATTTCACACAACTACACACAAAAATATACATATAATATAAACTACATATTATTTCTGTTATCTTGTTCCTCTGTACTTCATCTTTTTATTTTATATTTGCTATATTGTCAATGCAATGTTATGTTTGATAAATACGTTTATGGTGCTGCCCTGTATGGTGCTGGCCTAATGGTTATAATTGGGTGCATTTACATTTGAATGTACACTGGTCCCTCTTAATCAAATAAATACATTGATTGATTGATTGATCTTTGGTAGAAATTAAAATAATTTGAAATGCATTAGAGCATACTATGTTAGTAAGGGGGCTTACCTGCCAAATGAGTCCATCTCCTCCTCCAGCTGGCTCTTCTGTTTCTTGACAAACTCAAGCTGAGCGGCGAGACGCTCCTTCTCAGCATGGATGGCCTCGCGAGCAGCCCGCTCCGCATAGAAATCAGCAGAGTACACCTCCGCCTACCCAAAAACACACACACAAACACACACCAGATCAGATGCTAAACACACAGCATACGACCATCAAAGGTAGGCCGCATACACACACACACACACACACATGTACCCAGTTCACAAGCACACACCTGGGCCTTAAAGACTGAGACTGTGTCAAGATCCTTCTCCTTCTGAAAGAGTTCCTGCTTCATCTCATCAATCTTCTGTTGCTTGGTAACCAGTGCCTTTTCAGCTGCAACCAATCGCATCTGGATCCCGTTTGCCTCCTCCCGTGACAGGCTTGCCTGCTGAGTGAGGGGGGGTCAGAGTTCAACAGGGAACGACTTAGCGTGATAAGGCTGATGTGGATCTGATAACCAATCATGTGAGGCAGCACCCATGGTTACCTCTCGTCTCTTCCTCTCCTCCTTCATCTCATTGTAATCCTCAAACAGCTTAGTGTACGCATCCTTCAACTGAGCCAGGTTATTCCTGAGGGAGAGACACGGATGCGAGTGTTAACGATAGACCATTATAGAATTAGGTCTCACAAACGTATCAGACCCTTTAGGTAAAGTGTTCTCTGAAAAAAACTAGCGCTGTGTGATGTATTGTGTGACAATGTTGCAAAACATAGTGGGTGTCCTCTTTCATGTGTTTGGAAGAGAACCCTGTGAGAGACTGGGAGATCTTTCAGGATATCAGCAATTTTCATAGGCTTATTGTATGAGTGTGTGTGTGTGTGTTTGTTTGTGTGTGTGTGTGTGTGCGTGTGTGTGTGTGTGCTTGTGTGTTCGTTTGTCTCCTCACTTCTCCTCCTGGGCTTTCTTCTGCTCCAGCTTGTTGTGGGCCTGCAGGCTCTCCAGCTGCAGCTTGAGTCTCTCGTTCTCCGTCTGCACCTGCTGACGCTCCCCCAGCTGGGTCCTCAGGCTGGCCAGCTCCTGCTCCATCTCCCGGCACCTACACACAACACACACACACACACACACACACACACACACGTGGACAGGAGGCAGTTGGTCAGGAGAAAGCGTTACTGAAGGGGCATTGTGATAACACAACCAAGTTATTTGGTCTTGATGAAAAATAAAAAAATCTAAATAATTAAAAAATATATATATATCTGCACTGTGCTGTTTATCACTTTTGATGATTGCACCTGCTTAGTGAATAAATGCATTGAATGTATTCATACTCTCCACTGCAGTGTGGTGTGTGTTATTCGTATTTACTCAGTGCAGTTCATGCTCCCAAAGGTTGCGCGTGTTGTCATGAGCCTGCCATTTGCTTGGCAGATAGAAAGCTGTTTCCCTAACAGAAAGTCTGAAGCTTGAAGTTCTTTTCAAACCTTTGCTTGGGTAGCACTGCTAAACTGAGCAGACATGCAGACTACATTTTAGTAATCTCATCACGTAACATTCGTTTTCTAAAAACAATCACATAGTATTGCATGTTTTACTGTGGTAGAAAATACGTTAGCTTAATGCTAACGTATATGGGAAATCCTATAGAGACCGCGCTAGGTATTAGCATCAATTAATTCACGTTAATGTTTTTGTATGAGCCTGACATTTGCTCTGCAGATAGATAACAGGTTCCGAAGTTTGTTGAATGTTTTTCAACAGCATTGCTTTGAGTAATAAAAACCTCAATATTTGGTTATAAATTGTTTCTTCATTTTTTTATAGCTCATACTTATTCTAATGTGAATTAGAAAATATATTTTAAATCGCGAGGTAAAAAAAATAAAAAAAAATAATAATAATAATGTCCTGGGGTGTATCAAACCGTGGGTCAAGAATCGTGATACGAATCGAATCGTGAGGTAGGTGTATCGTTACAGCCCTACTGTAAGGTGTGTGTTATTCATTCTCTAGAGTGTATGTGTGTGTTATTCATACTGTACATTGTAAGGTGTGAGTTATTCATACTCTAGATTGTATGTGTGTGTTATTCATACTCTAGATTGTACGTGTGTGTTATTCATACTGAACACTGTAAGGTGTGTGTTATTCATACTGAGCACTGTAAGGTGTGTGTTATTCATACTGAGCACTGTACGTGTGTGTTATTCATACTGAGCACTGTAAGGTGTGTGTTATTCATACTGAGCACTGTACGTGTGTGTTGCACCTGTCCTGGAGGTTTTTCTTCATTTTCTCTGCCTCGTCCAGTCTGCTCTGGGGCTCCTGCAGCTCTTTGACCAGAGTCTTCACCTGAGTCTTCAGATTCTCCACTTCAGTGGCAGACTGCAAACACACACACACACACACACACACACACACACACACCACACACACACACACACAAACACACAGACACACACACACACACACACACACACACACACACACACACACACACACACACACACACACACTTATCTTCTTTTGTTGACTGACAATGCACACGAAAAATATTC
>NC_137912.1:7198234-7205734 GCF_963457725.1 Sprattus sprattus | reverse complement strand
ACAGCTGATACACAAAATACACATGTTCATGTATGTGTCACTCTCTCGCGTTGTGTGGACCAGCACTGCCCAACACCGTGCACGAACTCTGAATCACGTGCACGGGAGGCGGGCGTGCTAGCAAGGAGGCTAAACCCCAGGGGTTTCCCTAATTGTCGCTAGTACTGTATCCATTGGCTACCTTGACATAACACACAGACAGACGGAGCACTACATTCCAGAACTCTAATCAGTCACCTAAGCTAATAAATATGTGTGTTGGTTAGCACCATTATAAATGTCCCCCGTCACACACACACACACACACACACCTTTTAGCTCTCGATTCTCCATTATGAGGATATTCATCTGCTCTAGAGCCTCCTCCAGGCTGCCGACCCCAGCTTCAGTCGGGGACCCTCGGTCCCCATTTACCAACGGGGTGCTGGACGCCATTGCTCCACTGTCTCCTCCTCTGCAGGTACACGTTGGAAGAGAATGTGTGAGAGAATGTGCGAGACATAAAGAGGGAGAAATTCCAATCGCATGTTAGTGAATTCCATGAGGGGTTACACAGCGATACGCATGACAATGAGTCATAAAGGAGACCAGTGTCACCCCCAAAGATCACTGCCATCACTGACATATCAGAGATAGTTTTGTCAGCACAATGTTACAGGCTTTGCTTTTCTTCCAAGATAACCACGCATAACTGTAATGACTGTGGAAATGTGTTAAATATCAGCAGTCAGACTATCTTGGTTATCTTGGTGTTGTTGCGCAGGACACTCAATTCAATAATCCAGTCACATGGCCCAACACGATGACTCGTCAATTCGCATAAAAACAAAATGTCACGAAAATCAACTAGCAATAATTAAAAAAAAAACATGATCGTAGTTCCATGTTGTAATTGTTGTAAATCCAACACTTAAGTTATACTTATGTAGCTGAGGATTTGTGAGTAAATTGGTTTTGCTTTAACCTACAGGTTTAAGTTTCGGTTTCGTCTAACTATTGGGGTCCAATCGCTGACAACCTTTACCCGTATCAAGTATGGAGGTATGTTTGTCTCCATTTTACGGTAGGTATGTGTTGGTCAGAGCAAAGGCCTTCAACTTTTCAGCAACAGCAACAACACCAAAACAATCCTGATGATAGGCTACTCCATAAAACAGTGAGAATGATTTCAAACTAAACATGATTATGCCCTTACAACTGCCAAGTTATAAGAAGAAGACTTTATGAAATGCAAAGTTATTGTTAGTACGTACCGTTTTATTTCACCAAAACGATGTGGCCAAAACAAAACTGTTCCGGTTCTGACGTTTGCTCACTTTCTTCTTGACACTCGCTCCGTCTCTTGTTTAGGAATTCTCTGCTTTTCTTCCTGGTGTTGACGTTGCGTCGGTACGTTGTAGCTGCCAAATGTGAGGACCTGCCTGATGTGAGGCCGCATGCGCAAACTTTGCGACACTATTGTAGTACAACGAGCCAGGTAATGCTGGTGGTGTAGGCTACAGCATGAAGTGGAATGACAAGCGCATTTGTTTACGTTTGAAATCCACCAAGGTTTATGATGTTAAGCTTCATGTTTATTGAATTATTAGTTAAGCAGTGCATTCATTAGCCTACTAGTAACAGTAATACAACATAGCCCCATATGTTGACACTGAGCCTTATGCTGTAAACCGTTGACAAAATCATAAAACACTACGTTAAATAAACCTACATTATGCGTTAAGAGAAGCCAGATACGTTGATATTAAACCATGTATGAGAATGCACGTCTTGGATAGTTTGCTCCTGAGCCTTCTGCCGTAAACCGTTTGTGTTTGCGCATGCGGACTCACATCAGGCAGCGGCGGACTCTAGACATCCTATTGGCGGACTCACATCAGGCAGGGTCCTCACATTTGGCAGCTACATACGTCTCTATGTCGGAAACTGTCAGCAACAGATCGGCTCAAGAGCGAGTGCGATCTAATGGTAATAGGGATTGGTCTAGAAGGTGGTTTCCACCAGAACACATGTCGCTGTGATCGCACCTAATGTTACATGACACTTTACACGAAGGGGGCGGAACAGCCCGACAGCAAATGTTCCGTGGAGATCAGCTGACGATGCCGTCATCGGCTGATATTTCACCCCGTCCTCTGCCGCAGTGGGATTTCCCCCCTGAAGCATGACCTTGCGCGGCTGTGTGGCTTGCAGCATGTTGGACAAATGGCACATGCACTTTGAAATTATTCTGCTCATTTCACGTACATAGTACGCATCATTTCGAAGTTACTAAAGATATAAATTACGCCATGTTATATGCCATACTGAAAGATACATTTTCAGCTCAGAGGTAACCTATAAGAAAAGCTTGCCCTATAATAAAATGTTCAGAGATAGCCCATAATAAAGGCTTGTTGTCATTGCTTACGCAAGCTTGGGCGGAGAAGATAACTACTTATTTTAAGTACTGTATCGAACCACTAGATGGCGACATGCGCACACATTACTAGCGTTTTATCGCTGGTGGTATTTGAAACAGAGCTGGGCTATGGTAGCTTTGTGCTCCACTGTGCGCCGAGAATCATTTGCTGTGAGTAATGCAATGTAAACATGTCCCCTTACGTCTCCCATCCACATTTTGAAATGCCTAGCAGTCTATGAGTTCTAACAATAAAACACCCTAAATTGTGCACTGCTAGACTGTGGAGGAATATAATCAGCATTTTGAAATGTCTTCCAGTCTATGAGTTATGACAATAAAAACACCGTAAATTGTACACTGCTTTGGGAGTTTGGGGGAATATTACTTTTGTACATCTTCTCAACTTTACCCACTCAAGCATTACACTGGAATGAAAAGTGTGGACTGAATGTCACTCCGTGGGAGTCGAAGGTAGAGGAGTGAGCGAAGTTGCCATTGGTTGGTTAAACGTTGGGGCTGTCTCATTGGCCTAAGACAAGCCTCACTAATGATGCTGTGGAAGAGGCTTGAAAGAGAGGCAAAAGAATGTCCACACACGGGACGGTGGCTCCGGCGTAATGCTGCCCTAGACCCGCGGATAGCCCACACCACATTTCAGTTCAGGTTGGATGCAACGCAACTGTCATGGATCTGCACGAATCTTGGGGTTATCTCACCCTCGTGAAAGGGAAAAACTTATGACTTCATGCTAAAGTTATCAAGACACACCTGGAAATGGATTAATTTGATAACGGCAGCGTGTGAGTTAACTATCTTATTTAAAAGTCTGCAGTAGTGTGCGGCAATAACGAAACAGCCGAACGGCGCTTCAATCTTTAATTTCAAATGAGTTTTGCATGAATACGCCGGTTATTTGAATGGTGTGGTAACATGAGTGAGATTGTGTAAACTCCTGTAAGGGCAGTGTATAGATTAACATCAATATTAAGACCAACCTCCCTAAACAAACTGGTGTCCTCTCTACGTCAACCCAAGATTTTTCACTTGTTGCACCCAAGCGAAAGATGCTGCGCGTGCGCGCGCAGTTGATGGCACTTGGCCTCTTGCTGTGCCCGCTGGGTCTCGCGCTGGGGTGCCAGCTGCCGACCGAGTGGCGGCCGCTGAGCGAGGGCTGTCGCGCGGAGTTGGCTGAAATCATTGTGTACGCCAAAGTGCTCGCTATCCACGAAGAACCGTATGCTGCGAGCCTCTTCAACTACTTGCCGTACCAGTTTGAGGAGGAGCGCGCCGGACTGCTCTACGCGGCCGAGGTAGAGATGCTGTGCGATCAGGCGTGGGGCAGTATGCTCGAGGTGCCCGCTGGCTCCCGGCTGAACCTCACGGGGCTCGGTTACTTCTCCTGCCAGTCACACACCGTCATGGAGAACGAGTCCTATATCTTTTTCCTGAGGTGGGTTTGTTTGTGTGTGCGTGTGAAAGTTTTGAGGTCAGAGGTGAGGGTCAAAGTTCAAACTGAGATTGACTGTTCAGTGTTTGGATGATAGACAAGTTTCAGGCACAGTCAATTCGCATCACACCCCTCTTTCAAATTAGCTGTGTCTACAACCCTTCAGATGGCAAAAAGCTTGAGATCACACACCCATACACACACAAAGCTGTATACATTCATAACGAGCTTAAGGTAATATGCCTAAAGTGTGCATTGATTCAAAGGCTATTTCTCTCTCTCCAATCTAGTGCAGTCAGAATGTGCCATTATGAATGCACTTACAGTATAATTGCTGCACGGCCCTGTAATAACACACACTCACACACTCACAAACTCATACACACACACAGACACACACACACACACACTCACGCACATAAGTGTGCATTGATTCAAAGACTATTTCTCTCTCTCCCATCTATCTCTCCCCTCTGTCTGTCTGTCTGTGCTCTCCCATTCACTTTGCATAGGATGGACCAAAACTACAACCTCCTTCCGCATGGAGTCAACTTCCAGGACGCCATATTCCCAGACACGTCGGAGAACCGACGGACGTTCTCAAGCCTCTTCCAGTTCTCCAACTGCACACACGGCCAGCCCATGCAGAGCTTCAGCCCCGCCTGGGAGAGCCAGGAGGACAGCAGGGTAAGACCAGTGGCTGGCCTGGTCCAGCCCCAGCCCCAGCCTCTGCCCCTGCCCCTGCCCCTGCCCCAGCCCCTGCCCCTGCCCCTGCCCCTGCCCCTGCCCCAGCCCCAGCCCCTGCCCCTGCCCCTGCCCCTGCCCCAGCCCCTGCCCCTGCCTCTGCCCCTGCCCCTGCCCCTGCCCCAGCCCCTGCCCCTGCCCCTGCCCCTGCCCCTGCCCCAGCCCCAGCCCCTGCTCCTCGTCTGGGGGTAAATGAGTGGATGACTGGCCTGTTTGGAGGACCTCCAGTAGGGAAACAGTGGAGAGTTCAGGTTACACTTGGAGCTTAAGGGGATTTATGTAGCAATGCAACAAAATTGGCTGTTCATTAATTACTCACTCTGTCTTCGTACACTCAGTGGAAGAGATTGCTGTGTGTGTGTGTGTGTGTGTGTGTGTGTGTCTGTGGAAATGAAAAGAGGTAAGGCGTGCGTGTGTGTGCACTGTGCTGTGGAACAGCTGAACACTAAATCTTGCGGGCTCGTAAATGTCTGTGTGTGTGTGTGTGAGTGTGTGCATGTGTGTGACGGGGCTGTCCTCCCCGCCTACCTGCAAGGTTGGCCGCAGAAAACATTAACCTGCCCGTTGCCCCAGCAACGTCAGGTGCAAACTTGCTCGGGGCACCAGATGTGTAATCGTCGGCATGGAGATGACATCAAGACAGGAAACCAAAGATAGAGAGGAAGAATAAAACGTATACTTAGAGATGAACACCCACAAATACAATAGCTGTCCTTTGTCTCTTTCTAACAACACCTATATATGTCTTTCTCTCTCTTTCACCTTGTCTGTGAATGTGCAAGGCTAGCACCTTCATGTGCTTTACTGGGGAAGGGCATTGATGAAGCTAGGGTTTATGTTTTTAAGAACTTTGTCTGCGATCAGTTGTGGGTACAGGCAGGCTGGGTGTCAGAATCAGAATCAGAAACAGATTTATTGTCAAGTAGGTATACGCCTACCTGAAATTTGCTCTGGTGTTTGGGTGCATACAGTTAACATAAAAAACATAAAAACATACACACACAAAATACTGTGAGCATTATGTGATGGCTAATTTCTTGTTAGGCCAAGTTTGCCATCCTTAAGTCCTTAAATCTCTCCTCCACTGCCTGAGTCTGAGTATGTGAGCGGATATAATGTGTTTAGCTCATGGGAGGTTAGGGGACCTCAGTGGAAAGCCAGTTTGCAGACCTCCCACTTTGACCCACCTCTCTCTCTCTCTCTCTCTTTCTCTCTCTCTTTCTCTCTCTCTTTCTCTCTCTCTCTTTCTCTCTCTCTCTCTCTTTCTTTCTCTCTCTCTCTCTCTCTCTTTCGTTCTCTGTCCCTCTCTCTCTCTGTTATGCCTACTCATACAGACACATGCACACAAACAAACGAACACTCAAACACCCTAGGCCACCCTGCCTGGTCACTTGCCTTCCACCCACAATGCATCTGGCCAATTCATTCCATCTGAGAGGAGAAAGAGGCAAGAGAGTTAAACTTGAGATGACGAGCAGAACAGTGTGAGTGCTTATGTGTGTGTGTGTGTGTGTGTGTGTGTGTGTGTGTGTGAGTGCTTATGTGTGTGTGTGTGTGTGTGTGTGTGTGTGTGAGTGCTTATGTGTGTGTGTGTGCGTGTGTGTGTGTGTGTGTGAGAGTTTAACTTGAGAGGAAGATAGGGGAAGAGCAGAAGAGGGGGGAAGAGCGAGTGAATCAGGAAGGTCAGAGGGACTTAATCACAGTAGTCAAGACAACTAATCAAGCATCCAGGAAGGACAGATGGGGTTACAGCATCAGCACAACCTCCTGCATCAAACTGTGATTATCTGTAGGATTTGTTCCCATATTCTCTCTATCTCTTTCTTCTCCCTCTCTCTCTCTCTCTCTCTCCCCCTCTCTCTCTCTCTCTCTCTCTCTCTCTCTCTCCCCCTCTCTCTCTCTCTCTCTCTCTCTCTGTCTCTGTGCGAGTGAAAGTATGCTACAGTAGGAATCTTACCTGTCTTTGAAACACCCCCACTTCCTCTGACCTTGCTTTGGAAGGAGTAGGGTTGAGTAGGTCTGTGTTTGTGTGTGTGTGTGTGTGTGTGTGTGTGTAATGCAACTCAAGGTAAGTTAGTAACATCAAAGCATTTCTTGTTTTAGGTTCACAGAATTTCACCGCTTCTGTGGGTAAAATGGGTACCATTCTCATTTGGGAGTACCAGATTAGGTAGGTATCTTACCCAGTGAGCAGGCGCCGGGTGAATGTGGGTGCAATTGTGTATGAATTGTGATATTGACTTCACGAGGGCCACCAAGACACACTGGTGCTGTCCTTGCAACAGCAACAATATGTTGGTAATCTCACCCGATTGGACAGGGATCAACCATTCAACACAAAGGCAGATCAATTAAGTTGATAATCCACAAATCAGTCTCATTAAATATATCAGTCTCATAAAATATATTATACTATCAATTTGGAACTCTGATTAATAATTAAATTAATAACTACAACAAAGTTACCTTATTAATAGTATGGTTGAAGGTCATTGGAGTTCTGAATAGAAGAGGTTGACAACGTCCATTCTTGTGTAACATTAAATAAACCAGCGTATATAAATCAAAGTATTTATTTACACAATGATAAGAAAATAACACACAATATGTAATCTAGCTAAATGTATCTAACTAATGAATTGAAGGAGTATGTATGTGTAAGGGAGAGGGAGTGTGTGTGTGAGCGAGCTTGTAAACTCGGTGTTGCGCTTTTAGGAGCGCGCCTGAAAGTATGTGTGTGTGTGTCTTTGTCCTGACCACCGCAGGTCCGCGTGCATTTGTGTGCACGTTCGTGACTATGTGGTGTGAAAATGGACGAGCCTTTATGCAGCGCCAAGTTCGAGTATGAGCTTCGCGTGTGTGGCTATATGAAGGCCAATGTATTTGTAATCGTATGTGATTTAAG
>NC_137912.1:7190734-7193234 GCF_963457725.1 Sprattus sprattus | reverse complement strand
GATGCTGCTACAAATCTCTTCAGTCAGACCCCCCTTTACAGGTGTACAGATGATGAATGAGATCAGGGTTGGCGAGTGTGTGTGTGTGTGTGTGTGTCTCTGTGTGTGTGTGTCTGTGTGTGTGTGTGTGTGTGTGTGGGTTTGTGTGTGTGTGTGTGTGTGTGTGTGTGTGTGTGTGTGTGTGTGTGTGTGTGTGTGTGTGAGTGTATGTGTGTGTGTGTGTGTGTGTGTGTAACTCAGTTTAGCTATCAGCACACTCCTGATGGCGGAGTGGAGGAGTTAGGATGAGTGGGAAGAGCGTAGCCTGTAAATCATCCCAACCACCGCTTGGAACAACTTCTCTTTTTTGTTGTTGCGGAAGATGCTAGCTAAAACACAGAAGATCTTCAGTACCCTGCCCTGTGATGTTGCTTCGTTAAAGATCTGTAACCATGGAGATAGGACTCTGCTTTCTTCCCCCTCTGCTCTTACCTCTGGTCCTTTTCAATGCAACTCACATTGGGAATACCCACATAACCCCATAAGTCCTCCCCATCAACACAAATATTACCCACAATGCCCCCCTCTCTGTGCTGGCAGGGCCACATGATGTCTGATTGGCTCCAATACTCTGCATGTGTTGGGGCCCTAGTGTGCTTGGCAAGGGCCCCAAACTCCAATGAAAGGGAACAAGCCACCTGCCCCCCCTGCCCAAATAGTCCTCTGATCTCCACCCCCATCCTCTACTTGTGAACTGAACAGGAAAGGGCAACTAAAGGCCACGCTGCTGGAACTACATGGGATATACGACACTGACACTGCACACTAATGCACACGCATGCACACTAATGAACTAGGGGTGGGAATCTCTTGGCACCTCACGATTCGATTCGATTCCGATTCAGAGGTCAATGACTCGATTTTAAATCGATTATCGATTTTAAATCGGTGTTGTAATAAAAAAAAAGTTTTTTTTTTAACACATCCATTTTATGTTGAAGTGCAAGCTGCATCGATTATTGCATTGCTCATAGAAAGTCAAAATTGTGACAAGAAAAAGCTTTTTCTCTTATAAAGCAAATAGAGAAGGTAATTCATCTGTTGATTTTCTTTAATTATCAAACACAAAGTAGGAAGTGATTTTAGACTCTGAGTTGCAAATTCAAATGATTTAATAGTCGAAATGCATCGATAATCGTTTTATCGGTTTTCACTGCACACTTATGCACACACATGCACACTAATGCACATACATGCACACTAATGCACACTAATGCACACACATGCACACTAATGCACACACATGCACACTAATGCACACACATGTACACTAATGCACACTCATGCACACACTTGCACACTACAGTAATACACACACATGCACAGTAATGCACACACAAACTCTGGACACATTTTGTATAATATCTTTGTCATTACCATGACGCTAGACTGATGCACGAACACAGGGACATATCTATCTCAAACACTTTGATTTTCCACTACGTGCACATTCACAAATATCAATTATGATTAGATATGCTCTCTCTGTCTCTCTAGCTGTGTGTTTCTCACACACACACACTCTCCGACACACACACACACACACACACACACACACACACACACACACTGTGCTCATGTTTTAGCAGCACCCAGGCAGGGGGCCCACAGAAGAAAGAGTGCAGTGGGGGGGAAGTGATGGAGTTGACAGGAGGTGATGTCATGTATGACGCGCGGGGCTGTGACCTGCATATCTCCAGGGCCACGGCCGTGCGGCTCTGCACAGAACTCATCAGAGCTGGAGCCTACTGCACACTGCACCTCAACTGAGGGCCAAGAGTAGCTTTATATCGTAAATGATGGAAATGATGAGAATAATAATGAGGAAATGATGTCTCTGTCTGTCTCCTGGCCCACACTGCCTCTGTGTTCATCACTCTCTCATGACATGTGTCCCCTACTATCTTGTCACTGACTGTCACCATCTCCCCCTGCTATCTCTCTATGGGCCACGCTCGCTTCCTACCACCTCTCCACTCTTCCCACCTCTCCACTCTTCCTACCACCGCTCCACTCTTCCTCCCACCGCTCCACTCCTCCTACCACCTCTCCACTCTTCCCACCTCTCCACTCTTCCTACCACCTTTCCACTCTTCCTCCCACCGCTCCACTCTTCCCACCTCTCCACTCTTCCTACCACCTCTCCACTCTTCCCACCTCTCCACTCTTCCTACCACCTCTCCACTCTTCCCACCTCTCCACTCTTCCTACCTCTTCACTCTTCCCCCCTCTCCACTCTTCCTACCACCTCTCCACTCTTCCTACCACCTTTCCACTCTTCCTGCCTCTTCACTCTTCCCACCTCTCCACTCTTCCCACCTCTCCACTCTTCCTACCACCTCTCCACTCTTCCCACCTCTCCACTCTTCCTACCTCTTCACTCTTCCCCCCTCTCCACTCTTCCTACCACCTCTCCACTCTTCCTACCACCTTTCCACTCTTCCTGCCTCTTCACTCTTCC
>NC_137912.1:7183234-7185734 GCF_963457725.1 Sprattus sprattus | reverse complement strand
TTAAAGGTGCAAAAGGGAGCCTGTAATAGGGCGGTGGTGAAGCTGTATATCACTTATACCACAATCTGGCCTGAACCCTTCATAATTTCTCTTCAGCATCAAAGTTCAGAGCATCCAAACCTGTTCATATCACACCCGTGTTACACACTAACATCTCACCATGACGGTCAGAGGCAGGCAGGTGTCATTCATCAGGATCTACATCATCATCACTCCTCAGCTCCGAGGCTAACTGTATCACACAAAGCCTCTCAGCAGTGTTGAATGCAAACGCAAAGGGTTGAGCCAGAGCTGGAGTGTGTGCTTATGTGCGAGAAGAGAGAAAAAAGTGAGAGATTGTGAATGAAAAATGTGTATGTGTGATTGTGTGTGTGTGTGTGTGTGTGTGTGTGTGTGCGTGCATGTATAACAGGAAAAAAAGGTGTTTTTTCCTGGCACACAGGTGACAAAAAATGTGAGAGTTGGAGATTAAGACCGTATGTGTGTGTGTGTGTGTGTGTGTGTGAGAGCAGTGCACACAGAGAGATGAGTGGAAAGAGGTGAGAGAACGAGTGTGTGTGTGAGTGGGAATGTGGAGAGGGAAGGAAGGGCCCAGTTAAACCTAATGCACCCCTAATCTCCAGCCCATGGAGAGCAAACATCAGCCTGTCCAAATAGAGCCCAAGCTCATTCCGCTAACGACCCCGCATCCCCCCGGAGCACCTCGGAGATGGAAAAACAGCTTCCTTGTCCTACTGATCTCATAATATTTAGTATTTTGTAACCAATGACAGTCGAGTTCTAAAGAACGCTATTATCTGTTCTATTTTGTACCTGTGCCGTAAACATTCTGCATCTGCATAGCAACTGCAATGGGTAAGACTTCTATTCTATCTAAGCTCATTCCGCTAACGACCCCGCATCCCCCAGGAGCACCTCGGAGATGGAAAAACAGCTTCTCAGCCACTCTCCATTTCCACGCCATTTCCTCGTAAACTCTCACCCAGCTCCAGGTCCCGTACCTGCAAACCTCTGCCAGGACGGCCCACAGACTCCATACCCAACGGAACCCTCCAGCGAGATGTGGTCCATTAAATGCTTGTTAACTCTGCTAAAAACATTAACAGACACATAAATACATTAATGAATGAATGAGTGAAAGTGGCTTTTGCCCTGAAGCGTTTCTTGTTTCCAATTTAAGAGATTTAATTAATCAACATCGAGTTGCACACTCAGAAATTCACAAAATAAACCTGCAGTTCATAAAGAAAAGGAACAAGGAGTCACTGAGGACAATGTTGAATCGTGTCTGTTTCTCGTGATGGAATTCGAACAGAAAAAAGAGCTCAAACTATGCACTTATGAAGTCGAGAGGTTTAGTTTGGGAATTTGCGCGCACCCAAATGTCGATTACTTGGATTGTTAAGCTGGTTGGTAGCTGGAGCAGCTAAAAACAGAAAAACTAAGTGCTGGTTTATTCCTTACTAGTTTGAAAATGTCTACCCCGCCCTGGCAGGGAGTTTAATAAATATGATAAATATTCAGAGGCTGGAGAACAGGTCTATTCCCTGAAGCACATTGCTGTATTGCAGACCCTAATGGTTAGCTGAATGGGCAAGCATGGAGAGGTATATTGCATTTTACATTTACATTTACGTTAGTCATTTAGCAGACGCTTTTGTCCAAAGCAACGTACAAGGGAGAGAACAGTCAAGCGCAAGAGCAATAAAACCTGGTGTAACAATAAATACTGTTTTTTTTTTTCAAGAAATAGAAAACGATATTGCATTCGTCCCTGCAACCTGTCACTCATGCGCAGATGCTGCCATGTGTTTAGAGGCGATTGGGGATCATCTCCATAAGGACGGCATAATATCGACAGGTAATAGGCTGCTAAGGCAGGCCTTGGGGTCCACAGGTGAAGGGGTCCGATGTGTGTGCCTGTGTGTGTGTGTGTGTATTTTAAGCCCTCTTCCGAAGGGGAGGGGACAAATGTCCAAGTGACAAACATACATTCACTCAGGCTGATGTCCATTTGCTCCATTTGAGTTATACAAACAAGACAGACATGGGCTTGCTTAATGGTCATTCAGGATTTATTTGAAGGTAAAACAAAAACAATCTCTCATTCTTCCCTTGGTGTTCAGCATGATAGAAACTCTGATATGTGCACGTGATTGTCAAAGGCATCGGATATACAAGCCCCGTTATAACACAGTTCCACATCACAGTAAGGTTAGTATTGATATGTTGCTCCCACATATCCAAATATGGATCGTTGTCATCGTCACATGCAAAGAGTATAGATTTCACATTTCACTGGGTGTGTTTTTTAATTGTAAAAAAAAAAAAAAAATCTGTTTCTTTTCCGTCTTAGTTAGGGTTGGCATGGAGGTTCCAGTGAAAGCGATGTATGGCGGACCGACACTGTCATTATCACAAGGTCCTATATGCTTCATAACATAGAGATATACAGTACATGGTGAGGGAATATCAAGTTATGCAAACGTGTGGGACTGGA
>NC_137912.1:7173234-7178234 GCF_963457725.1 Sprattus sprattus | reverse complement strand
TGGCTCTGGCTTTGCGTTTGGCTTTGGCTTCGGGTCGCGTTGGCGCCGCCGGCCGGGTGCGGACCATCCATGCTGCTGCCCATGCTGCTGCCCATACTGCTGCCCAGCTGCAGCCTCCGCATGTGGCGCACCACCGCCGTGGCATTGAATGCTTGCTGTGGCACAGAAGGGCAGAGGACAAGGACATAGGGTGAGAGGGCTATGAAGAAGACATGAAGACACACAGACAGACACACACACACACACACACACACACACACACACACACACACAGGGTTATGGAGAAGACATGAAGACACACAGACACACAGACACACACACACACACACACACAGACACACAGGGTTATGTAGAAGACATGAAGACACACAGACACACACACACACACACACACACACACACACACACACACACACACACACACACACACACACACAGACACACAGGGCTATGTAGAAGACATGCAAATATGCAATGCATAATAAACACAATGTGTGTGTATATATACTGTATATTTGCAAATATAAGACTGACACCAACCACCAAAGGACAAATATACATACATACACACACAGACACGCACTTACCCACCCACTGACACACACAGACACAAACGCCCATGCACAAGCACACGCACACACACAGACACAGACACAGACACAGACACAGACACAGACACAGACACAGACACAGACACAGACACAGACACAGACACAGACACAGACACAGACACAGACACAGACACAAACACAGACACAGACACAGACACAGACACAGACACAGACACAGACACAAACACAGACACAGACACAGACATACACACAGACACAAACACAGACACAGACACAGACACAGACACACACACAGACACAGACACAGACACAGACACAGTAATACACACAGACACAGACACAGACACAGACACAGACACAGACACAGTAATACACACAGACACAGACACACACTTACTCTCCATTTGCTTTTGGCAAAGTTCTTGCGCATATTTCTGCTGACGGACTCGTGGATGTTTTTGCACAGAGCTGTGTCCCCAGAAATCCTGCAACACATAATACACACATTCACATTGAGTAAACACACCTTAGCCCATCTGCTGACCACAGACACAGACCAACCGTAGATTAGCAATCATAACATCAAAAAAATCAATCAACTATTACAGATCTCTTATCATACTTTTTTTAACTTACTCTTAGGTACTGGATCTAAATACTAGGGAAAAGGCAACTGGGGACCTTGAAAACACACACACACACGCACACACACAAACACAAACACACACTTTCCCGTGCAAGAGCACCTAAACTTATCCTGCCTAAACCCTCTCTCCAGCACCTTTTCCCTCTCGTAGACCACACCACCCTCCTCTACCACACCCCTCCCTCCTATTCCCTTTGCTGCCCAGAGAGGTCTCCCTCGTTAGGCTGGCTGTCCGGGAGTCTGGAGAGGCAATGATAATTGGCGATTAGTGCCCGAGAATGGCTGATGGCTCGTTAGCCGCAGCGGTGGCTAATTGGCCCGCATTCATTCAGGAGATTTCCCCTCACCGCCGGGGCCCGACTCCACAGAGGACGAGGGGGAGTTCACTAACAAGAGAACCAGATTCAGACACGCTTCCACGCTAACACGGAGGCCTCTTCAGGCTAAAGGAGTTGACAACATTTACGTCATTCCAAAGGCAGAGGGGCTATGAAAGAAAAGCAGGCAAACAGAGAGGAAGACTGTCGGTGTGGTTCACCCAGTCAAGAGGTATAATGTGACACTATCAATTGTTCTGGGTAGCGCAGTCGCACGGTTGTCATGGCGACACTGCACAACAGGGCTCAAGCCGAGAGGGTGGAAATAAAATGAAGCAGACTCAGTAGCAGACACAGGCAAATGGAACGACTGCTAACAACACAAGTGAGGTGTCAACGTGTTTTTCAACAGGGTAGTATCACCTCAATAGGTGAAAGGTCAAGGGTTAGAAGGTCAAAGGTCACCCTAGAGGTCACACTCACCACCTAGAGGTCAACCTAGAGGTCACACTCACCAGGGATGCCGAAGCGCTTGGTCACATGTGTACCTCTTGGCCGGGTCCTTCTCCATTAAACTGTTTATGAAGTCTTTAGCTTTAGAGAGAAACAGACAGAGAAAGACATGTTTATGTAAAAGATATCCAGACAGAAACAGACGCACACACACACACACACACACACACACACACTCACACACACACACAAGGTCTGTATTAAGTCACAACTTGTTTCCATCACGTGGGGCATGTTTATCAAATACCAGTGTGACTGGTCAGCATTTTTCCTGTAAGGCTGGAGTCTGATTCTGTACTTACTGGAAACTGGTGTGATAAACACACACACACACACACACACACACACACACACACACACACACACACACACGCACACACACACAGACACACACACAGATAGATTACCTGAGTCAGATATGTCATCCCAGTAAGGTGCATCAAACTCATAGTCAGCTTTGAGAATCTGTTCAAAGAGTTTGGAGTCATTCTCATCGTAGAAAGGAGGGTACCCACACAACCTACAGAAAGACAAGGAACAGAGTGACAGATATTAGTCACAATATTTATGTTTCATTCTCGCTATGTCTCCCCTGCTTAGTCAGAATGGTGGAGGTGATGCTCGCCAATCATATATTGTACCATTTATAACATAAATTAAGTCCAGATTTCCTATGTCAAAATGGAAACGTCTAAAGCCTTGTACCTCACATAAACACGCACACACACACACACACACACACACATACACACACACACACACACATTCGCGCGTGCGAGTACGCACACACACACACACACACACACACACAACACACACACACACACACACACACACACACACACCAGTGCGCAACTGTCTGAGATCTTGAAAACGAAAACACTTGTCTGTCCTAAGGGCAGGTTCAGGCAATGCCAGCTGGACAGAAAATGTCTAAACAATCTGGTACCATACGTTCCTTTAAAGTCTCCAGAAACAAGCAGAGTCTCCACCTGCTCGTTATCTTCTCCTGCTCCAGTCTGACCTAATTGAATTCTCCCTCATACGTGTGTTTGCAGGCGACTCTTCAACTTTCTTTTTCCAACTTATCTCAGTCATTAAAATACCTTTCCCCCTCGGTAAACTGACAAACAGAGGGGGAAATGGAAGACGCCGGTAATTTTCTGCCTCATTTGGATAGTTGGAGCTCTTGGGATAGGAGTAGGAGAAGGTAGGGGGGGGTTAGACGTCCCTCCCACCCCACCCCCGCCCCCGCCGTCTTCACGATCCGTTAGAGACTAGAAGACATCACGTCGGCTGGGAGCATTGGCATGTTTTTTTTCGCCTGGGTGCCAATGCAATCTCCTACACCTGAGAAGATGCTAACCAGGCATGAGATTCATCTAACGCTACTGGAAACCTCAGAGCTTTTATAGCGTCTATACTGAAGCTCGAGTTTCTCTCTTTCTTTTTCTGTTTCTCTCTCTCTCTCTCTCTCACTGTCTCTCTCTATCTTGGAAGAACCCTTCAAATTACACCAGGACATAAAGGAATCCACCCTTACGTGCTAATGCAAGTAAACCATCACAGGATGCTGGGTGATCAACATTCATAGGTTAGGTAAAATGTGAATATAATCTAATGTTCTGTGGTTTGTTTGCCTTTAAAGGCACCCAGTGCAACTTTATGTAAACATTCAATGAAAAATAAACATTCAATTTCTAGTCTTTTTTACACGTAGTAAGTTTCAAAAACTCCATACCATTACATATCGTAATTCAAGGAGCAAAGATGAGACGTCGTTGTGTGGTGAGAACTGATAGAAAATCGTAAACAACAACAATCGCCGGTGGGGAGAGGCCATTTTTCCATTGACTGGAAGCCTGCTGCATTTATTGTAGGTTACAAAAAATAAAGAAAATGGCGGCGATTGTTGTTGTTATCGATTTTCTATCAGTTCTCACTACACGACGACGTCTCATCTTTGCTCCTTGAATGTCGATATGTAATGGTATGGAGTTATTGAAACTTACTACGTTTAAAAAAGACTAGAAATTGAATGTTTATTTTTAAGCCTCGAAAGTTGCACTGGGTGCCTTTAAAACACACATACAGAAATACACACACACACAGAAAGAGAGGGAGAGCGAGAGAGAGAGAGAGAGAGAGAGAGAGAGAGAGAGAGAGAGAGAGAGAGAGAGAGAGAGAGAGAGAAAGACACACACAGACAGAAACACACATGCACACTCCCTGCACCCTCCATTCAACAACATGTTTATGCGTTGCAAAAGATTTAGCCTATGTGTCTAACATGAATTACATAGTGCTTGAATAATAACTTTAAATGTACTTAAAAATAAAAGAGCTCACCTGTCAATACTGACTTGTGTAAGTATATATGAGTAGTAAGGTATGTTTGTACAACACATGTCATTGTTGACTTGTGTAAGTATTATATGAATAGTAAGGTATGTATGTACAACACATGACAATGTTGACTTGTGCAAGTATATATGAATAGTAAGGTATGTATGTACAACACATGACAATGTTGACGTGTAGGTATATATGAATAGTAAGGTATGTATGTACAACACATGTCAATGTTGACTTATGTAAGTATATATGAGTAGTATGTAGTCCCACCACCCAGCACTCTAAAGCAACCAGCCACCATGCTGAGAACAGGCGCCAACTCAGCTTATATGAGTGGACAAATTAATGGAATTGATTGGCTTTCTACTGCGCTGACTGACACAGGTCTTAGTTAGGTGCAATTGAATGTGTGTGTGTGTGTGTGTGTGTGTGTGTGTGTGTGTGTGTGTGTGTGTGTGTATGTGCATGTGTGTATATGTGCATGTGTGTGTGTATGTGTGTGTGTGTGTGTTGGAATGCACAGATTCTGTGTGTGTGGGTGTGTGCGCGTGCACATATATCAGCATGCAGCAGAAAACTACTGTAGCAGTAATGATT
>NC_137912.1:7145734-7158234 GCF_963457725.1 Sprattus sprattus | reverse complement strand
TGTGTGTGTGCATGGGTATAGGGTATATACACATTTTCTGGCATACAATTGATCCACACACAAGCGTTTGTTTGTTTGATTGATCTACAACAGTTCCACTCAGTGACCACAGACACACACACACACACACACACACACACACACACTATATATACACTCTCACACACACACACACACACAAACACACACACACACACCGATACAAAGGTCCTTTTCAAAATATAAAACAGCCCAGTCATGCCTGCCTTCTTCAATCAGCCACCCTCCAACATCACAACTACAATGTGTAAACAAGAACAATTCGAGATTTCTGACCTCCAGCAAGGAGGTACACAAATCCGGATCCAGAATCCGGATCATCCTGAAATTAATTTTTGGGGATGTCCCAGGACCAAGATCCACCTCGTGTGAAAATTTCAGAAAGATCCGCCCAGTAGTTTCTGAGAAATCTTGTCCACAGACAGACAAACGGACAAATAAATAAATAAATAAATAAATAAATAAATAAATAAATAAATAAATAAATAAATTAACGGACCCGATCGCATAACCTCCTTGCTGGAGGTAAATATCCTCTTTTGACCAGCAGGGGGTGTAGTGTCTCCCACCAATGTTAGCTTCTGTAGCACTAACAAATGAAACAATGCAGGCCTTATACCCAGCATGTGTATACATGAGTATATGTGTGTGTGGGTCTGTGCATCAAGGTGTTAAATGAGAGTCATGCACACACTGTAACGTCACATTCACTCTGACTGCCAACTGATACTCCAGCTCCTGGGATGTGCGTCCGGCCCTCCTAAGAAACTTTTTCCAGCCCCACATTGCCCCCTCCTGGCTTCATGTGTACTTTTCCCTGCGGCATTCTCACTCAGAGTGATTGTTTTTTTGAACAACTGATGATACCATGAAAGTGTTCCCAAAAAAGAGCAGCATAGAGGAGTCTCTAACTCCCTCTCCCTCTCCCTGTTTGCCATAGATGCATAGTTTGCTCTGGGCGGCGTCCTGTGGAGTGTGTGTGTGTGTGTGTGTGTGTGTGTGTGTGTGTCCTGTGGGGAATTATGTGTTGTGCTGTGCTGCCATGCTGAGAGCTCCCCTTTTACCCTGACACCACAGGCAAGCAAAGGCACACACCTGAGAAAATATTCACCCTGCGTCCCCCACAAAGCACTCTCAGCACTTTTCAACCTGCTTTCAATTCACCCTCTTAGAGAACACATCTTTTTTTTATGTTTTCTCCCTCGCACTTTCTCTCTCACTCCTATTCCTCTCTCACTTGCTCTCTCTCTCTCTCTCATATTGAAACTCTCTTTAACTCCTTCCATCTTTCCCCCATCTTCCCCTCTTTCTCTCCCTCCCCTCTCTCTCTCTCCCTCTCTCTCTCTTTCTCTCTCTCCCTCTCTCTCTCTCTCTCTCTCTCTCTCTCTCTCTCTCTCTGTCTCTCTCTGTCTCTCCTGTCCTACATCCTGTTCTTCACACAGATGGTGAAGCGTTAGCCGGAGGGTGTAGGTCAGTCCTCCAACCCCTAGAGGGCGCTGTGATCTGGCCGCTCATAAATCAACACTTTGGCGGCTTTTGATCTTCAAAGTATCATCTGATGGCCTACTTGCTCTGGAATTATGTAAACAAGTGGTACAGTGCACTGGGCGGCTGGGACTGGAGTCAAAAACATTGAGTGTGATTTTTTTCATCGGGAGGATGTTTTCGAGTAAACTAGCGTGCCAAAGTGCCAAAGTACTCAGATAATCTGGCTGGCCTTTCAAATTAATATTCTGAGACAGCCACTGATTTAAGACCAAGATTTGGGATGATTAAAGGCTAAAGAACTCTCTAACACACGCACTCACACACACACACACACACACACACACACACACACACACACACACACACACACACACACACACACACACAAACACACACACATTCACACACATCCACACATACACACACACACACACACACACACACACACACAAACACACACACATTCACACACATCCACATACACACACACACACACACACACACACACACACTCTCTCTCTCTCTTCCTCACATACACACACACACAGACACATCATAACAAATGATTTCTACAAAGGACAAAACAAACACACCACTAAAATCTAGAGCCCTGTGGAATATAACAAAAACTTTTGGGAAAATGAACACTCCATGGTGTGCTTTCATTTCAAACACTTCAAAGCCACAACACTTTAATCAACTGCCAACAGTGTTCAAAGCTCGGCATTCCCAACCCGACTTTGCCGATTCTCATCAGTCCTCCTAACACCACGTACCCTAGTGTCCATGTGCCTGTGCCGGAGAGGGAGTGGGTCTGTGTGTGTGTGTGTGTGTGTGTGTTCATGATATGCGTGTAGGGGGAGTGGGTCTTGTGCGTCATCCCGCTGCACTGCTAATGTACGGCAAGGAGAGCCATTCTACCACCAAACAAACATCACACAGTCAATGGGCTGTAAAAAAAAAAATATGTGTGTATTATATGTGTGATCGTGTGGGTGTGTGTGTGATTGTGTTTTTACCAGACGCACCAGCTCAAATGCACTCAAATACACGCATATCATGAACACACACACACACAAACACACACATTGCACTGTGGAGACAGAGACGTAGGAATAATCACAGTGCTCTAATGACGGGGACAATCTGCCACCCATCACCACGGTTACGCAACTGACTGCGTAAGCACCCGGGGGCAATCAGCCAAAAGACCAGTGTCCTCCTCTCCTCTCTCTCCTCTCTCCCTCTCTCTCACTCAGCCATCCATTCTCTCTCTCTCTCTCTCTCTGTTCCTCTCTCTCTCTCACTTACTCTCACCCATTCTCTCTCTCTCACCCATTCTCTCTCTCTCTCTCACACTTTCTCTCTCACCCATTCTCTCTCTCTTCCTCTCTCACCCACCATTCTCTCTCTCTCTCTTCAACTTTCTCCTCCACCCATTCTCTCTCTCTCTTGCTTGCTCATTCTGTCTACCTCTCTTTTTCCATTAAATTCTCTCGCCTCTTACCCTCTCATACACTTTTATGACTCCATCCAGTCGGTCTTGGCCCTCACCTCTCTCTCTGTCCTTTCCATTTTTGACCCTCTCTCCTTTCACTGTCACTCCATCACACACACGGAGACACACACAGACACACACACAGACACAGGCACACACACACAGACACACATATACACACACATACACAGACACACATATACAGACACACAAACACACACACTGACACACTCACTCTCACTCTCCACCTTTTCCTCTGTAGCTCTCTGCTGTTGTTTCCCCTATTTCCCCTGTTGTGGTGAGCCGCAGGTCTGCAGGTGCTGTGGGCTGAATGGTGTGTGTGTGTACGTGTTTGAGTGTGTGTGTGTGTGTGTGTGTGTGTGTGTGTGTGTGTGTGTGTCTGTGTGTGTGTGTGTGTGTGAGCTGACTGATTGGTGAGACATGAATCAGCTCAGTGCTGTAATAACCTGCTATAAGGGAAACCTGAGAAAACCACTCGCTGCGCACACTGCACACACACACACACACAAGATTATAGCCTATGGCCAACGCGTGCGCGCACAAATACACACCAATGACTCTACAGTCGACTGAAACACACATTCTCATCCTACACACTGGTGTGAACACACACATACACACTGCACACAGTTACAGAAATACACTCTCACACATACACACACATATACACACACATACGCATATACACATTAAATCATACATTCACACTCCTATCTCTGCAAACAATCACTGTTCTTTGTGCGATCGGCTCAGTCTCAAACAAGTGTTTTATTATAGACATCACTCATCTAAGGTGTTGTGTTTCAGATCCTCTCCTCTTGCTAACCCTCTCTCTGCATGTCTTCCTGGAATCTCTCTCTCTCTCTCTCTCTCTATCCCTCTCTCTGTCTTTTCTCTTTGTCTAGCATCTCTTTCAATCGTCTCATCTTTCACCGTTTCACAAATGAATTTAAATGAGCTTTTTCTGCATGACAATGCATTTGAGTTCTATAAATACAGGGGGATAAAGACAGAGGTTAGGAGAGGAACAGTTATATTTCTCCAGCACTACACCTCTTCTTCACTCGACTAGCTTTTTATCTCTGTAGCCCTTGTCGTCCCCCCCCCCCCCCTCCTCACACTGCGTACACACACACACACACACACATACACACACATACAGACACACACACACACACCCCTCCTCACATCTGTTTCAGGGGGAAGTCAGGTTGAACTGAATCCTTCCTTCCAATCCCAAGAGACATTCCCTTTAGTCATCCCCCATCTCCCAAAACAAACCTAAATAGACTGAACATGTGTCTGCATGTGTGTGCTGTGTGTGTGTGTGTGTGTGTGTGTGTGTGTGTGTGTGTGTGTGTGTGTGTGTGTGTGTGTGTGTGTGTGTGTGTGCATGTGTGTGTGCATGTGTGCATGTGTGTGTGTGTGTGTGCATGTGTGTGTGTGTGTGTGTGTGTCTGCATGTGTGTGTGTGTGTGTGTGTTTGTGTGTGTGTCTGCATGTGTGTGTGTGTGTGTGTGTGTGCGCACGGGTTAATCTGTGTGTGCTGGCAGTGCAACAACTTCAGAAGACTACACTGTGAATACAGTGGGGGATTTGATAACTTGTCCTTCAGTGTTGACATCTAAAGCCAGAGATACACCACAACCGACATCAAACCTGTGGCGCGGCCAAAAAGTTGAACTTCAACACACCGCAAAGACTACAGCCTATGGCCAACTAGCACTTTAACACACTGCAAAGACTACAGCCTATGGCCAACTAGCACTTTAACACACCGCAAAGACTACAGCCTATGGCCAACTAGCACTATAACACACCGCAAAGACTACAGCCTATGGCCAACTAGCACTTATGTTCTGCACCAGCATTTCACACCACTCTCGCTCCCCACAGATGGTTTAGTAATATAGCTCCTTCTAATTGAGAACATGTCTGATCAGAAGTTGCAAATAGCACTGGCGTTGTCAGCCCATGGATTTTGGATGTGAAAGAAAAATAAGAGGAGACCGAATGAGTGAATTCAAAATCACATCCACAGCTGAAGTGCCCTTGAACACCTAACCCCGATCACTGCTCCCCGTGTAACTTAATTTCACTGTGTGTGTGTTCACTGGGTGCTGTGTGTGTGTCACTACCCTGGATGGGTCAAATGCAGAGGTGGACATAGAGTCACTTTCACTTTCAAAATCATGGATATGGCATCGACTTTCCCGTCCTGTGTCTGGCGTTTGGATCTTCCCTGTTCAGTTGCCCATGTTGAAGAAAATGATCAGTCCAATCATCCAGCCAATCAGAGTGATCTCTCTCACCGACGGGCTCCACTGCCGATTCCAAATGCTTAATCGCCCCAAAACCGATTCAGGTTCTGACTAGTCAGGATGCACCCCAAAAACTATAGGGCCACCGTCAGTCTGGTGTGACACAGACTTAAATGATGAACTTCCATCAAAACCAGACAAATACATGTGCACTAGTTTTGTTTGTGTGTGTCACAGGGCAACTAGTTTTGCCAGTGTGAGATGAATGAGAGTACCTGTGGTTTATTAGAAGTAAACCATCAATAGAGTATGGATGTTGATCAGAAGTTTGTAGTTTTTAGTGTGAGCATTTTAGCTCTTTCTGGTTCCAAAGAAAAGCCAAACAAAGCTGTTAGAAAAACCTAGGTTTTGTGAGTTAAAATGTAGTTATCAGTCGGCCTCTTGTAATGAACTGTTGGCTTGTCGTGTAAACATAAAGATGTTGCTATTGATATGCTAAAGAAGAAAAATAATGGACTACATTGTGTCACTTGTCTCAGGCAACATGAGGGACCCTAGGGTGGTATCCATGGTTACAGATAAGTCTTAACCTCAGATTTATTTTACTCAACAGATTGTGGCTATAGATGTGTTTACTTAAGATGACTTGAATTTTCTGTTTGGTAAAGCTAGCTATGATTAGCTTCTGCTTACTTTGTGTCATTTATGACCCATTAAGCTAAGTGGTTTGCTTGTAGTCTGTTCGTTTTTGCTAGTAGCAGAGGGATAGCAACAGACATATTTTAGAGATACAATGGGTCTACGGACTTTACAGAGACAACATTATCGAATGCTGGATCTCTTAAGCACTTATTTAACTGCCATGGGTGTTATTTTGTCGATTTTCCAAAGCCCCATTCATACTCACAAATGTTCTTTTTAAAAGTGTAAACTGTGTGTGTGGGTGTGTGTGATTGTTTGAATGTGTGTGAGTGTGTTTTTTCTTACATCATAGTTGTTCACCTGTTGTTCATGGGCTGTGTAATGGAAATGGCCAGGGTCAGTCAAGTTCAAAAAGCACTTTGCTTGGGCAGCTAAAGCCATTCTTCTCCTGAATTGTCCTGGGATTTAGGTAACATTTATATTGTTTATATATATATGTAATAGACATAGTGTGTGTGTGTGTGTGTGTGTGTGTGTGTGTGTGTGTTTGTGTGTGTGTGTGTGTGTGTGTGTGTGTGTGTGTGTGTGTGTGTATGTGTGTGTGTGTGTGTGTGTGTGTGTGTGTGTGTGTGTGTGTGTGTGTGTGTGTGTGTGTGTGTGTGTGTCTGTTTGTGTCTGAGTGTGTGTCTGTGTATGTGTGTGTTTTGGAAGGTAGATAGAATGATAGAGCAAGAGAGAGACAGAGTGAAGGATAGAGAGAGAATATGGGATTATCTTTTATTTTATTATCCCCTCCTGATGTCAGGTGTGCACTGGTTGTGTTTGCTGGTGATGATGGATGAAAGTCATCTGGAGGGCACAGGGCATGTGTGTGTGTGTGTGTGTGTTGGTGTTTGTGTGTGTCACAGGGCATGTGTGTGTGTGTGTGTGTGTTGGTGTTTGTGTGTGTTGCTGGGTGTTTTGTAACTACCTCTCCCTAGGAGTGTGTTGTTTCTGATTGTGTGAGGGTACTAGAAGTAGAGTGTGTGTCTGTGTGTGTGTGTGTGTGTGTGTGTGTGTGTGTGTGTGTGTGTGTGTGTGTGTGTGTGTGTGTGTGTGTGTGTGTGTGTGTCTGTGTGTGTGTCTGTGTGTGTGTGTCTGTGTGTGTGTGTGTGTGTGTGTGTGTGTGTGTGTGTTTCTGTCTGTATGTGTGTGTCGCTGGGTGTTTTGTAACTACCTCTCCCTAGGAGTGAACCGCTGTTACAATGGAACTCTTTAACACCTCAAACAGCACTTTTATGAGTCATTTCTCAATCCCAGGAACCTACAATCTACCTCTGTGTGTAAGGCTGCCTGAGTGTGAATGTGTGTGTGTATGCTTATGTGTGTGCAATCTGTGAAGAGAGATTTTTGTTTCTGATTGTGTGAGGGTACTAGAATTAGAGTGTGTGCGTTGTGTGTATGTGGGGGGGTGTGTGTCTGTATGTGTGTGTGTGTGTGTGTGTGTGTGTGTGTGTGTGTGTGTGTGTGTGTGTGTGTGTGTGTGTGTGTGTGTGTGTGTGTGTGTGTGTGTGTGTGTGTGTGTGTGTGTGTGTGTATAGTGTGTTATGTCTGGTGTGTGTCTGTCTGTATGTGTGAGTCTGTGTGTGTGTGTATGTATGGTGTGTATGTGTGTGTGTGTGCGTACATTTCTGTGTGTAAATAAGCTTGTTTATTCTCTCTTTATGTATCTGCGTGGACGAGACATTCTTGCTGGTGCATATGTATACTCTACCATTCCATATTCTACCATTATTCTCCCTGTGTGTGAATACTCTCAAGTGTGGAGGACATTCTATATTCTCTGAACAGGGTTCCCACAGTGTATGTGTGTGTGAGTGTGTATGTGTGTGTGTGTGTGTGTGGTGTGGAAGACATTATTTATTCTCTGAACAGGGTTCCCACGGTTATGAAAATCCTGGAAAAGTCATGTCATTCTAAAATCACATTTTTCCAGGCCGAAAAAAATATATGAATTCACTAAAACATTAAATCATGAATTCATTGAAAGTTTTGGAAAAGTCATGTCATTTGATTTACTCGTACTGTATGTAGGTCTAATTCATCCTGTACATCTGTACATTAAACTACTCAATGTTGTGTACTGTACAAGGGTGTGAAATGTTATGGAAATATTTTTGAACGGCTTTGAAAAGTCATGGAAACGTTTTGTCAAGGAAAATCTGAAATGCATACGTGTAACATGTTTGAGAGGTATTTGTGTGTGTGTGAGTGTGTGTGGGTGTGTGTGGGTGGTGGGGGGGGGGGGGTCTTTTATGTAAAATTCCTACATGAAGCCTGGGGTGCAGTGTGCAGAATGACCATCATATTAGTGACATCACAAACCTGACCCCTCTGACCAGACTGCCAGCCCTGTCACGCTCACGCTTAAGCCTCGTTAATTTGGGCCTAATTGAACTAATGAGCAATGTGGATCAGAGGCTTCAGACTCAGTGAACTTCAGTCAACCCTAACTCTTCTGACACACATGCATACACACACACACACACACACACACACAAACTCTCTCAGTCTGTCACTCATATATGCACACACACATTCACAAATGCACATGACCTATTGTCAGGTCATGAGTCACTCTATAATCCAATTTTACATGGCAGATGCACAGAAGAACACATCCGTGAGCATCACACCCATCTGATACAAACACAATAAACAAATATGGATAAAGCATCTGGCTGTTAAGGGCATTCAGTATCAGTGTTTGCTAAAATATTTGTTTTGCTATAACAGAGGTTGAAATGCTGCTACTCTAGAATGTCACAATCAAGGACAGATAAGGCATTTACATTAGGTGAGTATACAAAAAGCACAATGTTTCTTTGTACACGCCTGTAAACAACTAAGAACTAGCTGCTATGGTTAAGGACTTTGAGTGATGAAATAACTCTATGAGCTGTTACCAGACCCATCCTACACACACACACACACACACACATAGACACAAACACACTCTCTCTCTCCCTTTCTCTCTCTGTCTTTCTCTCACACTCACACACAGAGCTTATGCAATGTTAGTGAAAAATATCAGCTGACCAGTGTTCAACAGTGCATGTGTGTATTTGTGTGTGTGTGTGAGGGGGGGGAAGTGTGTGTATAGAGAGAGAGAGAGAAGAGGAGAGGTACTCACAGTTGCATGATCAGGTACAGATGGTTGGAACTCTCGTATATGTCGTCCAGAGCCACGATGTTCTCATGCTTAATCCTGCAAAAAGCATTCAAAAGAAGCACGAGTCCTATTAAAACACCACTCATACTCATACTTATATAAAACAATCTCATCAGACTGAAAAGAACTACAAGGCCACCTCTGTCTGGGTCTCTGGATTAATGCAAAGTAGGGACTGTGTGTGAGTGACAGATAGAGATAGAGAGAGAGGGTGTGTGTGTGTGAGAGAGAGAGAGAGAGAGAGAAAGAGTGTTTGTGTAAGTGTGTGTGGTGTGTGTGTGTCTCTGTATGTGTGTGTGTCGTGTGTGTCGTGTGTGTGTGTGTGTGTGTGTGTGTGTGTGTGTGTGTGTGTGTGTGTGTGTGTGTGTGTGTGTGTGTTGTGTGGATTACATGCAGGCTTTAATACAGAGTTCAGACAGGGCCAAAAATGTTACACATCCTAAGCTCAGCAGTGATGAATTTGTAATGAGTCTTTAAAATGTTAAAATTCGTCTATGGACAAAGATAGAACGAGGGAGCTTGCTCCTGTGTGTGTGGTGTGTGTGTCAGAGAGAGAGAGAGAGAGACTGAGGAGACCGACTGAGTGACTTAGCAAACAAAGTTATATAATCAAAGTTACATCGTATAAAAGTAAGATAGACTGTACATTTAGACCAAAACAAACACAGTATTATAAACATATGGACACACACAGTATTATATACATACAGTACGGACTATGAACAGGTGAGGACATTTAACATGTAACTGTCAATGGAGAAAAACACAATTTGAGAGTCTCTTCTTTCTCTATATGCCACACACACACACACACACACACACACACACACACACACACACACACACACACACACACACACACACACACACACACACACTCTTCTTTCTCTTTATGCCCCACACACCGAAATAGCACTTGGACAGATACAAAAACTAATTAAAGTCTCCCCAACAGGCCTCCTTTCCCCACAAAATAAAGGATTTGTTGAAAAAGGCACCAGCCAATGTTTCTTAATGAAGACTGGTGTTGCCTGCCATGTTGCCCATTGAGAAACATCGACTCCACCACACACACACACACACACACACACACACACACACACACACACACACACAGACACACACACACACACACACACACACACACAGGCAAACCTAACGAGAAGAAAACGTGACTGAAGTTTGAGCTGTGTAAAATCTCATCCAACTCTCATCCAATGTCTTTCTCTCTCACTCTCTCTCATTTTTTGGTCTACCTGCTCAACTCCCTCGCCCCCTCCCTCCCACTCGTCTCATCTCTTTCTCACTCTACCTGCTTCTGTCTTTCTCCTGTCTTCTCTTTCTTTCACTCTCTCTCTCCCTCTTTCTTTCTCTCTCTCTCTCCCTCTCCTTCCTCCAGTGAGTGACCTGCTTCTGTCTTCCTCCTGTCTTCTTTTACGTGCTCCTCACACTCCCTTCTCTGTCTCTTTCTCTCACTCTCTATCTCTCTCTCTTTCTCTCACTCTCTATCTCTCTCTTTCCTTCTCTCACTCTCTCTCTCCCTCTTTCTTCCTCCAGTGAGTGGGCAGATACTGTGGCACGACACATCAGACTCCACTGCCTCATCACACACACACACACACACACACACACACACACACACACACACACATCAGACTCCACTGCCTCATCACACACACACACACACACACACACACACACACACACACACACACACACACACACACACACACACACACGCGCACGCACACACACACACACACACACACACACACACACACACACAAACACACACACATCAGACTCCACTGCCTCTGATAATTACAGAGAGAAAGAGAAAAGAGAAATAGTTGAGAGACACAGATAGGAGGAAGACAAGGAGCGTGGAGGTGAGAGAAGGAAGAAGAGATAGAGAAAAGGGAGGGAGAGCGAGGGAGAGTAAGACAGAAAGAGAGAGAGAAGGATAGAGAGGGCGGAGAGTGAGAGGGATGCGTCAAAAGGAGGAATGACACACAGCTGTGCTTGAATCTACCCATAATCCTTCACTCTACCCATAATCCTCCACAGCAGGACGAAGGAGCCGCTCGCATCCCAGCCTCAGCGAGGATTTACCCATCAGCCATTGGGGCTCAGAGGGCCATTCAAACCCAGTGAGGTCATAAGCACTGTTAAAACGGCCATCCTGAAAGCACGCCTGCTCTCGCCAACACACAGATGCACGAGGATGTGTGAGATATGGGAGGCTCCAAACACACACTCACCCTGACACAAACACACACTTACACAAACAGGCACACACACACACACACACACACACACACACACACACACACACACACTCACCCTGACACAAACACACACTCACACTGACACAAACACACAATCTCCCTGGCACAAACACACATACACAAACACACACTTACACACACACACACACACACACACACACACACACACACACACACACACACACAGACACACACACACACACACACACACACACACACACACACACACACACACACACACACACAAAAACACAATCTCCCTGGCCCAAACACACATACACCCCTGCACTCCCACCCTGAAGCACACATACTGTACATACACACACCCATGTGAACAAAACAACATAACCTTAATAAACACACACACACACACTCTTACGCCCTTACACACACACACACACACACACACACACACACACACACACACACATGTAGTCATTCTAATGGTGAGGGAGGATGGCAATGGCCTGTCTATCATCTTGTTGCCGTGATATGATGATGAAACGGAGGCTGAGGGACAGAAAAGGGTTTCAATGTCCTTGACCAGACAGCTGTGACAACCAAGGTCTCACATCAGCAGCAGTTGCAGGAGAACTGTGCTCTTCAGAGGGAGGACACACACACACACACTCTCACACACACACACACACACACACACACACACACTCACACTCACACTCACACTCACACTCACACACACACTCACACTCACACACACACACACACTCACACACACACATACGCAGACATACAATCAGACATTCACCTCACACTCCCATTCTCACCAAGAAGAGAACAGAGATCATACTGCATTTGTGTGCAGGGCACCTCCTGATTCCCTTCCATGGACCGCACAAAATCAATTTTTTCTTTTGCCAAGTTCAGTTTTTTTGACAGATTCTTTACCTTCTTTCTCTTTTTTCAATCAATCCAAAAATATCTTCAGGAAATAGACTACTTTGCTTAAACACATTTTTTGTATCTGTCTCTGTAATAGACCTATGTTGTATTAGGGTAGGGAATGTAGGGTAGCAATGCTAGTATAATCCTGA